>NW_023003469.1:0-664 GCF_900245975.1 Drosophila guanche | reverse complement strand
ATTTTCTATGGCAGAACTTGTTTTTTAGGAACTAGCAATTTTGTAATTTTTAGATTGAGGTTTTTTCAGAGGTTGCGGTTTGTTTTTTCACATAACTTAAGTATCTAAGACCTGGTTGCAAAACACTTTGATTATCAGAAAAGTTGATTGATTCTGCCATAAAATGGATCCAAACTCTGTGTGGTTTTGGCCTACCGTCTGGGTAATGCTTTGAAATGCAAAAATGTTGATTTTTGTGAGGTATTTTGTCTGAAATTTTGACTTTGAAAACGCGGGTTTATTTTCTATGGCAGAACTTGTTTTTTAAGAACTTATTAAGGAAGTTATTTTAAGTTTAAGGTTTTTTCAGAGGTTGCGGTTTGTTTTTTCACATAACCTTAGTATCTTAACTTTGGTTGTAAAAAACTTTGATTATCTGAAAAGTTGATTGATACTGCTATAAAATGGATCCAAACTGTTTGTGGCTTTGGCCTACCGTCTGGGTTAAGCTTTGAAATGCAAAAATGTTGATTGATGTGAGATTTTTTTTTCGATATTTTTACTTTAAAAACTCGGGAAAAGTCGGGTTTATTTTCTATGGCAGAACTTGTTTTTTAGGAACTTATTTAGGTTGTAATTTTTAGTTTAAGGTTTTTTCAGAGGTTGCGGTTTGTTTTTTTACATA
>NW_023003468.1:0-664 GCF_900245975.1 Drosophila guanche | reverse complement strand
GTGCACAAAGTTAATGTATGTAACACACAGAAGGAATCGCTTCCGACCCCATAAAGTGTATATATTCTTGATCACCATCAATAGCCGAGTCGATTGAGCCCTGTCTGTCTGTCCGTCTGTCCGTCCGTCTTCTTGAGCACCTGAATCTCAGAGACTATAAAAGCTAGAGCTACCAAATTTTGCAACCAGACTTCTGTATGCTCACACTGTTACAAGTGTATTTAAAAAATGTGCCCCGCCCCATTCCGCCCCCGCAAAAGGGCGAAAACCTCCCAAATCTACAATTTTAAACATATATCCATATCTATCAGATCAACAATTGGGATCCGATTGGATCATTATAGCCAGAAAGAAGAAATTAATTAGCAGTGGCTAAACCCACACTGTCCTGCAAATCTACAATTTTAAAGATAAAAGAAAACTAAAAACGCCATTCTGTAGGGAATGCACCCCCCCTCACACAGGTTATATTTGTTTTATACCCGGTACTCGAAGAGTAAATAGGGTATATTGTATTTGTGCACAAAGTTAATGTATGTAACACACAGAAGGAATCGTTTACGACCCCATAAAGTGTACATATTATTGATCACCATCAATAGCCGAGTCGATTGAGCCCTGTCTGTCTGTCCGTCTGTCCGTCCGTCTGTCCGTCCGTCTGTCC
>NW_023003467.1:0-664 GCF_900245975.1 Drosophila guanche | reverse complement strand
AATTACATTTTACGCTCTTCGATGTTTCCATCATTTTTGTGTACAAAAAAAAACAATTTGGTTTCACGCTTGCATTAGCCGAGATTTAGCTTTAGATTAGGTGCCATGCCTGGGCGGTGAGGTGTTGCCGGCGGCGCCGCCCGCTCCAGAGCCACCATTGAGTACACGCGCCAACGCGCTAGAGAACTTGAACCGGTACAAGAGCGGTTTCTGCAGCGGGCACGCGTCCCGGCTCTACTCCAGTGGCGGTAAGCACCCGCTGCTCCTGAAGTCCGGTTCTAACGCCCGTTGCGACGAGTACTCTGGCCAGAACAAGAACGCTAGCTACCAGGCGAAAAACTCGAGCTGGAGGACGAACCGCCGCTTCTCCTTCTCCTCCTGCCGTCGACGGAAGCTCTCGTTGTCGTGACGCGCCTCCGCAAAGGCGCCCATTAACGAATCAAAGATGCCAAGGAATTCGTCCGGCTGCAGCACGGATCCATCTTCACCGAACAGTCGAACGACCCGATCGAAGCCCGTCTTCATGTCCTGGAACTTGTCCTCCAGCTCGGCAAAACGCACCGATGCCTGCGTATGGAACTCCCGCATGACGGGCAGGAAGCGATCGCCCTGCTGTGAGGGCCCCGAACTGCGATGGAACTCAATCTCACGGGCCACATCCGCC
>NW_023003466.1:0-664 GCF_900245975.1 Drosophila guanche | reverse complement strand
TGCCTCTTACCAGTCATTTGTTCTCGTATTTTAATACAAGAAACACACAAACACTTCAATATTATTCGTATATAGTAACAATTATATACATATCCAACCAAATAAAGTATCAGACATTGCCGGCTAGGTATTTTCCCCATACCATATGTAAGGACAAATTTTAAATTGTTCATCATATGAAATATACCAAGCACGACACAACTCCCTATAAAGGTTTTCTGCCACGGCTTCCGCAAATCGGGTGATTACAATCGAGAGTGCCTCTTACAAGTCATTTGTTCTCGTATTTTAATACTAGAAACACACAAACATTTCAATATTATTCGTATATAGTAACAATTATATACATATCCAACCAAATAAAGTATCAGACATTGCCGGCTAGGTATTTTCCCCATACCATATGTAAGGACAAATTTTAAATTGTTCATCATATGAAATATACCAAGCACGACACCACTCCCCATAGAGGTTTTTTGCCACGGCTTCCGCAAATCAGGCGCCTTCAATAGTGAGTGCCTCTTAGCAGTCATTTGTTCTCGTATTTTAATACAAGAAACACACAAACACTTCAATATTATTCGTAAATAGTAACAATTATATACATATCAAACCATATAAAGTATCAGACATTGCCATCTAGGTATTTTCCCCATATCATATG
>NW_023003465.1:0-664 GCF_900245975.1 Drosophila guanche | reverse complement strand
CGGTAGGCCAAAACCACACAGAGTTTGGATCCACTTTATGGCAGTATCAATCAACTTTTCAGATAATCAAAATTTTTTACAACCAAAATTCAGATTCTTAACTTATGTGAAAAAACAAACCGCAACCTCTGAAAAAACCTTAAACTTAAAATTACATCCTTAATAAGTTCCGAAAAAACAAGTTCTGCCATAGAAAATAAACCCGACTTTTCCAGAGTTTTTAAAGTAAAAATATCGAAAAAAAAATCTCACATCAATCAACATTTTTGCATTTCAAAACTTTTCCGAGACGGTAGGCCAAAACCACAAACAGTTTGGATCCAAGAAACAAGTTCTGCCATAGAAAATAAAACCGACTTTTCCCGAGTTTTTAAAGTCAAAATTTCAAAGAAAAAAAAAATGTCACAACAATCAACATTTTTGCATTTCAAAGCTTTTCCGAGACGGTAGGCCAAAACCACAAAAAGTTTGGATCCATTTAATAGCAGTATCAATCAACTTTTTAGATAATCAAGGTTTTTTAAAACCAAAATTAAGATACTTAAGTTTTGTGAAAAAACAAACCGCAACCTATGAAAAATCAAAGTAATCAAAGTTCTTTACAACCAGGTCTAAGATGGTTAAGTTATGTGAAAAAACAAACCGCTACTTCTAAAAAACCTTA
>NW_023003464.1:0-664 GCF_900245975.1 Drosophila guanche | reverse complement strand
ATAAAAGCGACTTTTCCCGAGCTTTTAAAGTAAAAATTTGGAAAAAGAAAAATCTCACAACAATCAACAATTTTGCATTACAAATCCTTACCCAGGCGGTACGCCAAAACCACACAGAGTTTGGATCCATGTTATAGAAGTATCAATCAAATTTTCAGATAATCAAAGTTTTTTTACAACCACAATTAAGATACTTAAGCTATGTGAAAAAACAAACCGCAACCTCTGAAAAAACCTTAAACTTAAAATTACAAAATTGCTAGTTCTTAAAAAACAAGTTCTGCCATAGAAAATAAACCCGACTTTTCCCGAGTTTTTAAAGTCAAAATTTGGAAAAAAAATCTCACAACAATCAACAATTTTGCATTACAAATCTTTACCCAGACGGTAGGCCAAAACCACAAAATGTTTGGATCCATTTTAGAGCAGTATCAATCAACTTTTCAGATAATCAAAGATTTGTAAAACCAAAATTAAGATACTTAAGTTATGTGAAAAAACAAACCACAACCTCTGAAAAAACCTTTAACTAAAAATTACATCATTAATAAGTTCCTAAAAAAACAAGTTCTGCCATAGAAAATAAACCAGACTTTTCCCGAGTTTTTAAAGTCAAAATTTGGAAAAAAAAATCTCACAACAATCAACAATTTTGCATTACAAA
>NW_023003463.1:0-665 GCF_900245975.1 Drosophila guanche | reverse complement strand
TTTTGTGAGTATTTTATTGTTAAAATTTTGACTTTAAAAACTCGGGAAATGTCGGGTTTATTTTCTATGGCAGAACTTGTTTTTTAAGAACTTATTAAGGATGTAATTTTTAGTTTAATGTTTTTTCAGAGGTTGCGGTGTGTTTTTTCACATAACTTAAGTATCTTAGATCTGGTTGCAAAAAACTTTGATTATCTGAAAAGCTGAAGGATACTGCTATAAAGTGGATGCAAACTGTGGGTGGTTTTGGCCTACCGTCTGGGTAAAGCTTTGAAATGCAAAAATGTTTATTTTTGTGAGGTATTTTTTTTCGAAATTTTCACTTTAAAAACTCGAACTTATTAAGGATTTAATTTTTAGGGTAAGGTTTTTTCAGAGGTTGCGGTTTGTTTTTTACATAACTTAAGTATCTTAGATCTGGTTGCAAAAAACTTTGATTATCTGAAAAGTTGTTTGATGCTGCTATGAAGTGGATCCAAACTGTGTGTGGTTTTGGCGTACCGTCTGGGTTAAGCTTTGAAATGCAAAAATGTTGATTGTTGTGAGTATTTTATTGTTAAAATTTTGACTTTAAAAACTCGGGAAATGTCGGGTTTATTTTCTATGGCAGAACTTCTTTTTAGGAACTTATTAAGGATGTAATTTTTAGTTTAAGGTTTTTTCAG
>NW_023003462.1:0-665 GCF_900245975.1 Drosophila guanche | reverse complement strand
TTCCGAGACCGTAGGCCAAAACCACAAAAAGTTTGGATCCATTTAATAGCAGTATCAATCAACTTTTCAGATAATCAAGGGTTTTTACAACCAAAATTAAGATACTTAAGTTATGTGAAAAAACAAACCACAACCTCTGAAAAAACCTTAAACTAAAAATTACAAAATTACTAGTTTTTAAAAAACAAGTTCTGCCATAAAAAGTAAAACCAACTTTTCCCGAGTTTTTAAACTCCAAATTTCGAAAAAAAAAATCTCACAACAATCCACATTTTTGCATTTTAAAGCTTTTCGAGACGGTAGGCCAAAACCACTCAGAATTTGGATCCATTTTATAGCAGTATCAATCAACTTTTCAGATAATCAAAATTTTGTACAACCAAAATTAAGATACTTAAGTTATGTGAAAAAACAAACCACAACCTCTGAAAAAACCTTAAACTAAAAATTACAAAATTACTAGTTTTTAAAAAACAAGTTCTGCCATAAAAAGTAAAACCAACTTTTCCCGAGTTTTTAAACTCCAAATTTCGAAAAAAAAAATCTCACAACAATCCACATTTTTGCATTTCAAAGCTTTTCGAGACGGTAGGCCAAAACCACTCAGAATTTGGATCCATTTTATAGCAGTATCAATCAACTTTTCAGATAATCAAAATTTTGTA
>NW_023003461.1:0-665 GCF_900245975.1 Drosophila guanche | reverse complement strand
GAGGTTGCGGTTCGTTTTTTCACATAACTTAAGTATCTTAATTTTGGTTGTAAAAAATTTTGATTATCTGAAAAGTTGATTGATACTGCTATAAAGTGGATCCAAACTCTGTGTGGTTTTGGCCTACCGTCTCGGAAAAGCTTTGAAATGCAAAAATGTAGATTGTTGTGAGATTTTTTTTTTTCGAAATTTTGACTTTAAAAACTTGGGAAAAATTTGGTTTTATTTTCTTTGGCAGAACTTGTTTTTTAAGAACTATCAATTTTGTAATTTTTAGTTTAAAGTTTTTTCAGAGGTTGCGGTTCGTTTTTTCACATAACTTAAGTATCTTAATTTTGGTTGTAAAAACCCTTGATTATCTGAAAAGTTTATTGATACTGCTATTAAATGGATCCAAACTTTTTGTGGTTTTGGCCTACCGTCTCGGAAAAGCTTTGAAATGCAAAAATGTTGATTGTTATGAGATTTTTTTTTTTCGAAATTTTGACTTTAAAAACTCGGGAAAAGTTGGTTTTATTTTCTATGGCAGAACTTGTTTTTTAAGAACTAGTAATTTTGTAATTTTTAGTTTAAGGTTTTTTCAGAGGTTGTGGTTTGTTTTTTCACATAACTTAAATATCTTAATTTTGGTTGTAAAAACCCTTGATTATCTGAAAAGTTGATTG
>NW_023003460.1:0-665 GCF_900245975.1 Drosophila guanche | reverse complement strand
TGTATATTGGTTATGATGGTTGATTGGGCATGTTTCCCATATACATGTATAATATAACTTCAGCATGATTTGATTATGAAGAAACGATAATGTACGATATGATATAGTGTACTGTATGGCCTTTCATATGAAATGGGCATTGTATTGATATAAATACAAAATGTATAATGGCTTTGATGGTTGATTGGGCATGTTTCCCGACATGTATAATATAACTTCAGCATGATTTGATTATGAAGAAACGATAATGTACGATATGATATACTGTACTGTATGGCCTTTCATATGAAATAGGCATTGTTTTAATATAAATAAAAGATGTATATTGGTTATGATGGTTGATTGGGCATGTTTCCCATATACATGTATAATATAACTTCAGCATGATTTGATTATAAAGAAACGATAATGTACGATATGATATTCTGTATGATTTTTCATATGTTAGCCGTGACCCTGGGGAAATACCTGTATATGCACTGGTGTCCGACTTGATATATATCATCTGATGAAAAATTTTAAATTTTGTCTTTACATATGATATGGGGGAAAATACCTAGCTGACAATGTCTGATACTTTATTTGGTTGGATATGTATATAGTTGTTACTATATATGAATAACATTGAAGTGTTTGTGTTTTTCTTTTATTAAAATACTAGAAGA
>NW_023003459.1:0-665 GCF_900245975.1 Drosophila guanche | reverse complement strand
AACGGTAGGCCAAAACCACACAGAGTTTGGATCCATTTTATAGCAGAATCAATCAACTTTTCTGATAATCAAAGTTTTTGCAACCAGATCTAAGATACTTAAGTTATGTAAAAAAACGAACCGCAACCTCTGAAAAAACCTTAAACTAAAAATTACAAAAATGCTAATTCTTAAAAAACAAGTTCTGGCATAGAAAATAAAACCGACTTCTCCCGAGTTTTTAAAGAAAAATTTCGAAAAAAAATCCCACAACAATCCACATTTTTGCATTTCAAAGCTTTTCCGAGACGGTAGGCCAAAACCACACAGAGTTTGGATCCATTTTATAGCAGAATCAATCAACTTTTCTGATAATCAAAGTTTTTTGCAACCAGATCTAAGATACTTAAGTTATGTAAAAAAACAAACCGCAACCTCTGAAAAAAACCTTAAACTAAAAATTACAAAAATGCTAATTCTTAAAAACCAAGTTCTGGCATAGAAAATAAAACCGACTTCTCCCGAGTTTTTAAAGTAAAAATTTCGAAAAAAAAATCTTACAACAATCCACATTTTTGCATTTCAAAGCTTTTCCGAAACGGTAGGCCAAAACCACACAGAGTTTGGATCCATTTTATAGCAGTATCAATCAACTTTTCAGATAATCAAAGTTTTTTGCAACCAGA
>NW_023003458.1:0-665 GCF_900245975.1 Drosophila guanche | reverse complement strand
TTGGTTGTAAAAAACTTTGATTATCTGAAAAGTTGATTGATACTTCTATAAAATGGATCCAAACTGTGTGGTTTTGGCCTACCGTCTGGGTAAAGCTTTAAAATGCAAAAATGTTGATTGATGTGAGCTTTTTTTTTTTTTTTCGATATTTTTACTTTAAAAATTCGGGAAAAGTCGGGTTTATTTTCTATGGCAGAACTTGGTTTTTAGGAGCTTATTAAGGATGTAATCTTTAGTTTTAGGTTTTTTTAGAGGTTGCGGTTTGTTTTTTCACATAAGTTAAGAATCTGAATTTTTGTTGTAAAAAATTTAGATTATCTGAAAAGTTGATTGATACTGCTATAAAGTGGATCCAAACTCTGTGTGGTTTTGGCCTACCGTCTCGGAAAAGCTTTGAAATGCAAAAATGTGGATTGTTGTGATATTTTTTTTTCGAAATTTTGACTTTAAGAACTCGGGAAAAGTTGGTTTTATTTTCTATGCCAGAACTTGTTTTTTAAGAACTAGCAATTTTGTAATTTTTAATTTACGGTTTTTTCAGAGGTTGTGGTTTGTTTTTTCACATAACTTAAGTATCTTAATTTTGGTTGTAAAAAACTTTGATTATCTGAAAAGTTGATTGATACTACTATAAAATGGATCCAAACTGTGTGGTTTTGGCCTAC
>NW_023003457.1:0-665 GCF_900245975.1 Drosophila guanche | reverse complement strand
TTTTTTACAACCAAAATTAAGATACTTAAGTTATTTGAGAAAACAAACCGCAACCTCTGAAAAAACCTTAAACTAAAAATTGCTTCCTTAATAAGTTCTTAAAAAACAAGTTCTGCCATAGAAAATAAACCCGACTTTTCCCGAGTTTTTAAAGTAAAAATTTCGAAAACAAAAAATCTCACAACAATCAACATTTTTGTATTTCAAAGCTTAACCCAGACGGTAGGCCAAAACCACACAGAGTTTGGATCTATTTTATAGCAGTATCAATCAACTTTTCAGATAATCAAAGTTTTTTGCAACCAAAATTAAGAAACTTAAGTTATTTGAGAAAACAAACCGCAACCTCTGAAAAAACCTTAAACTGAAAACTACTTCCATAATAAGTTCTTAAAAAACAAGTTCTGCCATAGAAAATAAACCCGACTTTTCCCGAGTTTTTAAAGTAAACATTTCGAAAACAAACAATCTCACAACAATAAACATTTTTGCATTTCAAAGCTTTACCCAGACGGTAGGCCAAAACCACACAGAGTTTGGATCCATTCCATAGCAGTATCAATCAACTTTTCAGATAATCAACGTTTTTTACAACCAAAATTAAGATACTTAAGTTATTTGAGAAAAAAAAACCGCAACCGCTGAAAAAACCTTAAACTGAAAAT
>NW_023003456.1:0-665 GCF_900245975.1 Drosophila guanche | reverse complement strand
GTCTGATACTTTATTTGGTTGGATATGTATATAATTGTTACGATATACGAATAATATTGAAGTGTTTGCGTGTTTCTTTTATTAAAATACGAGAAAAAATGACCACTAAGAGGCACTCCCTATTGAAGGCACCCGATTTGCGGAAGCCGTGGCAAAAAACCTCTATAGGGAGTGGTGTCGTGCTTGCTATATTTCATATGATGAAAAACTTAAAATTTGTCTTTACATATGAAATGGGGAAAATACCTAGCCTGCAATGTCTGATACTTTATTTGGTTGGATATGTGTATAGTTGTTACCATATACGAATAATATTGAAGTGTTTGTGTGTTTCTTGTATTAAAATACGAGAACAAATGACTGTTAAGGGGCACTCTCGATTGTACTCACCCGATTTGCGGAAGCCGTGGCAGAAAACCTCTACAGGGAGTGGTGTCGGGCTTGGTATATTTCATATGGTGAACATTTTAAAATTTGTCCTTACATATGATATGGGGAAAATACCTAGCCTGCAATGTCTGATACTTTATTTGGTTGGATATGTGTATAGTTGTTACTATATACGAATAATATTGAAGTGTTTGCGTGTTTCTTTTATTAAAATACGAGAACAAATGACTACTAAGAGGCACTCCCTATTGAAGGCACCCGATTTACCGAAGCCG
>NW_023003455.1:0-665 GCF_900245975.1 Drosophila guanche | reverse complement strand
AAAATGGATCCAAACTCTGTGTGGTTTTGGCCTACCGTCTGGGTAAAGCTTTGAAATGCAAAAATGTTGATTGTTGTGAGATTTTTTGTTTTCGAAAGTTTCACTTTAAAAACTCGGGGAAAGTCGGGTTTATTTTCTATGCAGAACTTGTTTTTTAAGAACTTATTAAGGAAATATTTTTTAGTTTACGGGTTTTTCAGAGGTTGCGGTTTGTTTTCTCAAATAACTTAAGTATCTTAATTTTGGTTGAAAATTAAAATACTTAAAAAATACTTAAAATACTTAACTTAAAATTAAAAATCAAAATTTTGAAACTTTGATTATCTGAAAAGTTGATTGATACTGCTATAGAATGGATCCAAACTCTGTGTGGTTTTGGCCTACCGCCTGGGTAAAGCTTTGAAATGCAAAAATGTGGATTGTTGTGAGATTTTTTGTTTTCGAAATTTTTACTTTAAAAACTCGGGAAAAGTCGGGTTTATTTTCTATGGCAGAACTTGTTTTTTAAGAACTTATTAAGGAAGTAATTTTTAGTTTAAGGTTTTTTCAGAGGTTGCGGTTTGTTTTTTCACATAACTTAAGTATCTTAATTTTGGTTGTAAAAAACTTTGATTATCTGAAAAGTTGATTGATTCTGCTATAAAATGAATCCAAATTCTGTGTGG
>NW_023003454.1:0-665 GCF_900245975.1 Drosophila guanche | reverse complement strand
TAGTTTAAGGGGTTTTCAGAGGTTGCGGTTTGTTTTTTCACATAACTTAAGTATCTTAGATCTGATTGCAAAAAACTTTGATTATCTGAAAAGTTGATTGATTCTACTATAAAATGGATCCAAACTCTGTGTGGTTTTGGCCTACCGTCTGGGTAAAGCTTTGAAATGCAAAAATGTTGATTTTTGTGAGGTATAATTTGCGAATTTTTGACTTTAAAAACTCGGGAAAAGTCGGTTTTATTTTCTATGGGAGAACTTGTTTTTTAAGAACTAGCAATTTTGTAATTTTTAGTTTAAGGTTTTTTTAGAGGTTGCGGTTTGTTTTGTCACATATCTTAAGTATCTTAGATCTGGTTGAAACAAAACTTTGATAATCTGAAAAGTTGATTGATTCTGCTATAAAATGGATCCAAACTCTGTGTGGTTTTGGCCTACCGTCTGGGTAAAGCTTTGAAATTCAAAAATTTTGATTGTTGTGAGATTTTTTGTTTTCGAAATTTTTACTTTAAAAATTCGGGAAAAGTCGGGTTTGTTTTCTATGGCAGTACATGTTTTTAAAGAACTTATTAAGGAAGTAACTTTTAATTTAAGGTTTTTTCAGAGGTTGCGGTTTGTTTTTTCACATATCTTAAGTATCTTAGATCTGGTTGCAAAAAACTTTGATA
>NW_023003453.1:0-665 GCF_900245975.1 Drosophila guanche | reverse complement strand
CACACATAGTTTGGATCCATTTTATAGCGTATCAATCAACTTTTCAGATAATCAAAGTTTTTTGCAACCAGATCTAAGATACTTAAGTTATGTGAAAAAACAAACCGCAAAGTCTGAAAAAACCTTAAACTAAAAGTTACTTCCTTAATAAGTTCTTAAAAAACAAGTTCTGCCATAGAAAATAAACCCGACTTTTCCCGAGTTTTTAAAGTAAAAATTTCGTAAAACAAACCTCACAAAAATCAGCATTTTTGCATTTAAAAGCTTTACCCAGACGGTAGGCCAAAACCACACTCAGTTTGGATCCACTTCATAGCAGCATCAATCAACTTTTCAGATAATCAAAGTTCTTTACAACCAGATCTAAGATACTTAAGTTATGTGAAAAAACAAACCGCAACCACTGAAAACCCCTTAAACTAAAAATTACTTTCTTAATAAATTCTTAAAAAACAAGTTCTGCCACAGAAAATAAACCCGACTTTTCTCGAGTTTTTAAAGTAAAAATTTCGAAAACAAAAAATCTCACAACAAACAAGATTTTTGCATTTCAAAGCTTTACCCAGACGGTAGGCCAAAACCAAACAGAGTTTGGATCCATTTTATAGCAGAATCAATAAACTTTTCAGATAATCAAAGTTTTTTACAACCAAAATTAAGATACT
>NW_023003452.1:0-665 GCF_900245975.1 Drosophila guanche | reverse complement strand
TTACTCTTCGAGTACCGGGTATAAAACAATATAAGAGGCAGAGGCCGAGTGAAGCAGAGTGTGAATGAGAGAATGTGAAAAGAATAACAAAAGCTGCAGGACAGTGTGGGTTTAGCCACTGCTAATTAATTTCTTCTTTCTGCCCATAATAATGATCCAATCGGATCCCAATTTATTGATCTGATAGCTATGGCCATTCCCTACAGAATGGCGTTTTTAGTTTTCTTCTATCTTCAGAGCAGAGTGTGAATTAGAGAATGTGAAAAGAATAACAAAAGCTGCAGGACAGTGTGGGTCTAGCCACTGCTAATTAATTTCTTCTTTCTGCCCATAATAATGATCCAATCGGATCCCAATTTACTGATCTGATAGATATGGCCATTCCCTACAGAATGGCGTTTTTAGTTTTCTTCTATCTTTAAAATTGTAGATTTAGGAGGTTTTCGCCCTTTTGCGGGGGCGGAATGGGGCGGGGCACATTTTTTAAATACACTTGTAACAGTGTGAGCATACAGAAGTCTGGATGCAACATTTGGTGGCTCTAGCTTTTATAGTCTCTGAGATTCAGGTGCTCAACAAGACGGACGGACAGACGGACGGACAGACGGACAGACAGACAGGGCTCAATCGACTCGGCTATTGATGGTGATCAATAATATATACAC
>NW_023003451.1:0-665 GCF_900245975.1 Drosophila guanche | reverse complement strand
CAAAATTTCGCAACAAAAAAAAAATCTCACAACAATAAGCATTTTTGCATTTCAAAGCTTAACCGAGACGGTAGGCCAAAACCACACAGAGTTTGGATCCATTTTATAGCAGAATCAATCAACTTTTCAGATAATCAAAGTTTTTTGCAACCAGATTTAAGATCTTAAGTTATGAAAAAAAAAAACAAACCGCAACCTCTAAAAAAAACTTTAAACTAAAAATTACTTCCTTAATAAGTTCTTAAACAAATGTTCTGCCATAGAAAATAAACCCGACTTTTCTCGAGTTTTTAAAGTAAAAATTTCAAAAACAAAAAATCTCTCAACAATAAGCATTTTTGCATTTCAAAGCTTAACCGAGTCGGTAGGCCAAAACCACACAGAGTTTGGATCCATTTCATAGCAGTATCAATCAACTTTTCAAATAATTAAAGTTTTTTACAACCAAAAGTAAGATATTTAGGTAATGTGAAAAAACAAAACGCAACCTCTGAAAAAACCTTAAACTAAAAATTACATCCTTAATAAGATCCTAAAAAACAAGTTCTGCCATAGAAAATAAACCCGACTTTTCCCGAGTTTTTAAAGTAAGAATATCGAAAAAAAAATCTCACATCAATCAACATTTTTGCATATCAAATCCTTACCCAGGCGGTAGGCCAAAT
>NW_023003450.1:0-665 GCF_900245975.1 Drosophila guanche | reverse complement strand
TTTTCAGAGGTTTCGGTTTGTTTTTTCACATAACTTAAGTATCTTAACTGTGGTTGTAAAAAACTTTGATTATCTGAAAAGTTGATTGATACTGCTATTAAATGGATCCAAACTTTTTGTGGTTTTGGCCTACCGTCTCGGAAAAGGTTTGAAATGCAAAAATGTTGATTTTTGTGAGATTTTGTTTTCTCAAAATTTTGATTTTAAAAACTCGGGAAAAGTCGGTTTTATTTTCTATGGCAGAACTTGTTTTTTAAGAACTGGCAATTTTGTAATTTTTAGTTTAAGGTTTTTTCAGAGGTTGCGGTTTGTTTCTTCACATAACTTAAGTATCTTAATTTTGGATGTAAAAAACTTTGATTATCTGAAAAGTTAATTGATACTGCAATTAAATGGATCCAAACTGTTTGTGGTTTTGGCCTACGGTCTCGGAAAAGCTTTGAAATGCAAAAATGTTGATTTTTGTGAGATTTTTTTTTCTCGTAATTTTGACTTTAAAAACTCGGGAAAAGTCGGTTTTATTTTCTATGGCAGAACTTGTTTTTTAAGAACTAGTAATTTTGTAATTTTTAGGTTAAGGTTTTTTCAGAGGTTGTGGTTTGTTTTTTTACATAACTTAAGTATCTTAATTTTGGTTGTAAAAAACTTTGATTATCTGAAAAGTT
>NW_023003449.1:0-665 GCF_900245975.1 Drosophila guanche | reverse complement strand
GATCCATTTTATAGCAGTATCAATCAACTTTTCAGATAATCAAAGTTTTTTGCAACCAGATCTAAGATACTTAAGTTATGTGAAAAAACAAACCGCAACCTCTGAAAAAACCTCAAACTTAAAATTACTTCCTTAATAAGTTCTTAAAAAACAAGTTCTGCCATAGAAAATAAAACCGACTTTTCCCAAGTTTTTAAAGACAAATTTTCGAACAAAATACCTCACAAAAATCAACATTTTTGCATTTCAAAGCTTTACCCAGACGGTAGGCCAAAACCACACAGAGTTTGGATCCATTTTATAGAATCAATCAACTTTTCTGATAATCAAAGTTTTTTGCAACAAGATCTCAGATACTTAAATTATGTAAAAAAACAAACCGCAACCTCTGAAAAAACCTTAAACTAAAAATTACATCCTAATAAGTTCGAAAAAAAACAGGTTCTGCCATAGAAAATAAAACCGGCTTTTCCCAAGTTTTTAAAGTCAAAATTTCGAAAAAAAAAAATCTCACAACAATCAACATTTTTGCATTTTAAAGCTTTACCCAGACGGTAGGCCAAAACCACACAGAGTTTGGATCCATTTTACAGCAGTATCAATAAACTTTTCAGATAATCAAAGCTTTTTGCAACCAGATCTAAGATACTTAAGTTATGTGAAAA
>NW_023003448.1:0-665 GCF_900245975.1 Drosophila guanche | reverse complement strand
TTAAAAAACAAGTTCTGCCATAGAAAATAAAACCGACTTTTCCCGAGTTTTTAAAGTCAAAATTTCGAAAAAAAAAATCTCACAAAAATCAACATTTTTGCATTTCAAAGCTTTTCCGAGACGGTAGGCCAAAACCACAAAAAGTTTGGATCCATTTAATAGCAGTATCAATCAACTTTTCAGATAATCAAAGTTTTTTACAACCAAAATTAAGATACTTAAGTTATGTAAAAAAACAAACCAAAACCTCTGAAAAAACCTTAAACTTAAAATTACTTCCTTAATAAGTTCTTAAAAAACAAGTTCTGCCATAGAAAATAAACCCGACTTTTCCCGAGTTTTTAAAGTCAAAATTTCGTAAAAAATACCTCACAAAAATCAACATTTTTGCATTTCAAAGCTTTAAGCAGACGGTAGGCCAAAACCACAAAAAGTTTGGATCCATTTAATAGCAGAATCAATCAAATTTTCAGATAATCAAAGTTTTTTGCAACCAGATCTAAGATACTTAAGTTATGTGAAAAAACAAACCGCAACCTCTGAAAAAACCTTAAACTTAAAATTACTTCCTTAATAAGTTCTTAAAAAACAAGTTCTGCCATAGAAAATAAACCCGACTTTTCCCGAGTTTTTAAAGTCAAAATTTCGTAAAAAATACCTCACAA
>NW_023003447.1:0-665 GCF_900245975.1 Drosophila guanche | reverse complement strand
ACCGCAAGCTCTAAAAAAAACCTTAAACTAAAAATTACTTCCTTAATAAGTTCTTAAAAGATAAGTTCTTCCATAGAAAATAAACCCGACTTTTCCCGAATTTTTAAAGTAAAAATTTCGAAGAAAAAAAAAATCTCACAACAATCAACATTTTTGCATTTCAAAGCTTTTCCGAGACGGTAGGCCAAAACCACAAACAGTTTGGATCCATTTAATAGCAGTATCAATCAACTTTTTAGATAATCAAGGTTTTTACAACCAAAATTAAGATACTTAAGTTATGTGAAAAACCAACCGCAACATCTGAAAAAACCTTAAACTAAAAATTACTTCCTTAATAAGTTCCTAAAAAACAAGTTCTGCCAAAGAAAAAAAACCCGACACCTCCCGAGTTTTTAAAGTCAAAATTTCGAAAAAAAAATCTCACATCAATTAACATTTTTGCATTTCAAAGGCTTATCCAGACGGTAGGCCAAAACCACTCAGTTTGGATCCATTTTATAGCAGTATCAATCAACTTTTCAGATAATCAAAGTTTTTTACAAACAAAATTAAGATACTTAAGTTATGTGAAAAAACGAACCACAACCTCTGAAAAAACCTTAATCTTAAAATTACTTTCTTAATAAGTTCTTAAAAAACAAGTTCTGCCATAGAAAAAAAAA
>NW_023003446.1:0-665 GCF_900245975.1 Drosophila guanche | reverse complement strand
GTTTAAGGTTTTTTCAGAGGTTGCGGTTTGTTTTTTCACGTAAGTTAAGAATCTGAATTTTGGTTGTAAAAAATTTTGATTATCTGAAAAGTTGATTGATACTGCTATAAAGTGGATCCAAACTCTGTGTGGTTTTGGCCTACCGTCTCGGAAAAGCTTTGAAATGCAAAAATACTGCTATAAAGTGGATCCAAACTCTGTGTGGTTTTGGCCTACCGTCTCGGAAAAGCTTTGAAATGCAAAAATACTGCTATAAAGTGGATCCAAACTCTGTGTGGTTTTGGCCTACCGTCTGGGTAAAGCTTTAAAATGCAAAAATGTTCACTTTTGTGAGGTATTTTGTACGAAATTTTGACTTTAAAAACTCGGGTTTTTTTTTCTATGGCAGAACTTGTTTTTTAAGAACATATTAAGAAAGTAATTTTAAGTTTAAGGTTTTTTCAGAGGTTGCGGTTTGTTTTTTTCCCATAACTTAAGTATCTTAATTTTGGTTGTAAAAAACTATGATTATCTGAAAAGTTGATTGATACTGCTATAATATGGATCCAAACTCTGTGTGGTTTTGGCCTACCGTCTGGGTAAAGCTTTGAAATGCAAACATGTTGATTTTTGTGAGGTATTTTTTACGAAATTTTGACTTTAAAAATTCGGGAAAAGTCGGGTTT
>NW_023003445.1:0-665 GCF_900245975.1 Drosophila guanche | reverse complement strand
TAAGTTATGTGAAAAAACAAACCGCAACCTCTGAAAAAACCTTAAACTAAAAATTACAAAATTGCTAGTTCTAAAAAACAAGATCTGCCATAGAAAATAAAAGCGACTTTTCCCGAGCTTTTAAAGTAAAAATTTCGAAAAAAAAAAATCTCACAACAATCAACAATTTTGCATTACAAAGATTTACCCAGACGGTAGGCCAAAACCACACTGTGTTTGGATCCATTTTATAGCAGTATCAATCAACTTTTCAGATAATCAAAGTTTTTTACAAACAAAACTAAGATACTTAAGTTATGTGAAAAACCAACCGCAACATCTGAATAAACCTTAAACTAAAAATTACTTCCTTAATGAGTTCCTAAAAAACAAGTTCTGCCAAAGAAAAAAAAACCCGAGTTTTTAAAGTCAAAATTTCGTACAAAATACCTCACAAAAATGAACATTTTTGCATTTTAAAGCTTTTCCCAGACGGTAGGCCAAAACCACACAGTTTGGATCCATTTTATAGCAGAATCAATCAACTTTTCAGATAATCAAAGTTTTTTACAACCAAAATTAAGATACTTAAGTTATGTGAAAAACCAACCGCAACATCTGAAAAAACCTTAAACTAAAAATTACTTCCTTAATAAGTTCCTTAAAAACAAGTTCTGCCAAAGAAA
>NW_023003444.1:0-665 GCF_900245975.1 Drosophila guanche | reverse complement strand
AAACCACAAACAGTTTGGATCCATTTAATAGCAGTATCAATCAACTTTTCAGATAATCAAACTTTTTTACAACCAAAATTAAGATACTTAAGTTATGTGAAAAAACACAACACTGAAAAAACCTTAAACCAAAAATTACAAAATTACTAGTTCTTAAAAATCAAGTTCTGCCATAGAAAATAAACCCAACTCTTCCCGAATTCCAAATTTCGTAATAAATACCTCACAAAAATCAACATTTTTGCATTTCAAATCTGTATATTTCCCAGACGGTAAAGCAAAAACACAAAGTGTTTGGAACCAAAACCACACAGAGATTGGATCCACTTGATAGCAGTATGAATAAAATTGTCAGATAAACAAAGTTCCATACAACCAGATCTAAGATAACAAGGTTATGTGAAAAAAACAAACCTCAAACTCAAAATCAAAATTTCGACGAAAAAAAAATCTAACATCAATCAAAATTTTTGCATTTCTAAGCTTTACCCAGACGGTAGGCCAAAACCACACAGTTTGGATCCATTTTATAGCAGTATCAATCAACTTTTCAGATAATCAAAGTTTTTTACAACCAAAATTAAGATACTTAAGTTATGTGAAAAAACAAACCACAACCTCTGAAAAAACCTTAAACTAAAAATTACATCCTTAATAAGTTCCTA
>NW_023003443.1:0-665 GCF_900245975.1 Drosophila guanche | reverse complement strand
TTTTCAGATAATCAAAGTTTTCTACAACCACAGTTAAGATACTTAAGTTATGTGAAAAAACAAACCGAAACCTCTGAAAAAACCTTAAACTAAAAATTACAAAATTGCTAGTTCTTAAAAAACAAGTTCTGCCATAGAAAATAAAACCAACTTTTCCCGAGTTTTTAAAGTCAAAAACTCGAAAAATAAAAAAATCTCACAACAATCCACATTTTTGCATTTCAAAGCTTTTCCGAGACGGTAGGCCAAAACCACACAGAGTTTGGATCCATTTTATAGCAGAATCAATCAACTTTTCAGATAATCAAAATTTTTTTTGCAACCAGATCTAAGATACTTATGTTATGAAAAAAAAAACAAACCGCAAGCTCTAAAAAAAACCTGAAACTAAAAATTACTTCCTTAATAAGTTCTTAAAAGAAAAGTTCTTCCATAGAAAATAAACCCAAATTTTCCCGAATTTTTAAAGTAAAAATTTCTAAGAAATAAAAATCTCACAACAATCAACATTTTTGCATTTCAAAGCTTTTCCGAGACGGTAGGCCAAAACCACAAACAGTTTGGATCCATTTAATAGCAGTATCAATCAACTTTTTAGATAATCAAGGTTTTTTACAACCAAAATTAAGATACTTAAGTTATGTGAAAAAACAAACCGCAACCTC
>NW_023003442.1:0-665 GCF_900245975.1 Drosophila guanche | reverse complement strand
CTGAAAAAACCTTAAACTAAAAATTACAAAATTGCTAGTTCTTAAAAAACAAGTTCTGCCATAGAAAATAAAACCGACTTTTCCGAGTTTTTAAAGTCAAAATTTCGAAAGAAAAAAAATCTCACAACAATCAACATTTTTTCATTTCAAAGCTTTTCCGAGACCGTAGGCCAAAACCACACACCAAAACCACAATTAAAAAATTGCTAGTTCTTAAAAAACAAGTTCTGCCATAGAAAATAAAACCAACTTTTCCCGAGTTTTTAAAGTCAAAATTTAGAAGAAAAAAAATCTCACAACAATCCACATTTTTGCATTTCAAAGCTTTTCCGAGACGGTAGGCCAAAACCACACAGAGTTTGGATCCACTTTATAGCAGTAAAATCAACTTTTCAGATAATCAAAGTTTTTTACAACCAAAAATTAAGATACTTAAGTTATGTAAAAAAACAAACCACAACCTCTGAAAAACCTTAACCTAAAAATTACAAAATTACTAGTTCTTAAAAAACAAGTTCTGCCATAGAAAATAAAACCGACTTTTCCCGAGTTTTTAAAGTCAAAATTTCGAGAAAAAAAAATCTCACAAAAATCAACATTTTTGCATTTCAAAGCTTTTCCGAGACGGTAGGCCAAAACCACAAAAAGTTTGGATCCATTTAATA
>NW_023003441.1:0-665 GCF_900245975.1 Drosophila guanche | reverse complement strand
ACCGCAACCTCTGAAAAAACCTTAAACTAAAAATTACAAAATTGCTAGTTCTTAAAAAACAAGTTCTGCCATAGAAAATAAAACCAACTTTTCCCATGTTTTTAAAGTCAAAATTTCGAAAAAAAAAAATCTCACAACAATCCACATTTTTGCATTTCAAAGCTTTTCCGAGACGGTAGGCCAAAACCACTCAGAGTTTGGATCCATTTTATAGCAGTATCAATCAACTTTTCAGATAATCAAAGTTTTTTACAACAAAAATTAAGATACTTAAGTTATGTGAAAAAACAAACCGAAACCTCTGAAAAAACCTTAAACTAGAAATTACAAAATTGCTAGTTCTTAAAAAACAAGTTCTGCCATAGAAAATAAAACCGACTTTTCCCGAGTTTTTAAAGTCAAAATTTCGAAAAAAAAAAATCTCACAACAATCAACATTTTTGCATTTCAAAGCTTTTCCGAGACCGTAGGCCAAAACCACAAACAGTTTGGATCCATTTAATAGCAGTATCAATCAACTATTCAGATAATCAAAGTTTTTTACATCCAAAATTAAGATACTTAAGTTATGTGAAAAAACGAACCGCAACCTCTGAAAAAACCTTAAACTAAAAATTACAAAATTGCTAGTTCTTAAAAAACAAGTTCTGCCATAGAAAATAAAA
>NW_023003440.1:0-665 GCF_900245975.1 Drosophila guanche | reverse complement strand
TTCTATGGCAGAACTTGTTTTTTAAGAACTAGCAATTTTGTAATTTTTAGTTTAAGGTTTTTTCAGAGGTTGCGGTTCGTTTTTTCACATAACTTAAGTATCTTAATTTTGGTTGTAAAAAACTTTGATTATCTGAAAAGTTGATTGATTCTGCTATAAAATGGATCCAAACTCTGTGTGGTTTTGGCCTACCGTCTCGAAAAGCTTTGAAATTCAAAAATGTGGATTGTTGTGAGATTTTTTTTCTTCGAAATTTTTACTTTAAAAATTCGGGTAAGTTGGTTTTATTTTCTATGGCAGAACTTGTTTTTTTAAGAACTAGCAATTTTGTAATTTTTAGTTTAAAGTTTTTTCAGAGGTTGTGGTTCGTTTTTTCACATAACTTAAGTATCTTAAATTTGTTTGTAAAAAACTTTGATTATCTGAAAAGTTGATTGATTCTGCTATAAAATGGATCCAAACTCTGTGTGGTTTTGGCCTACCGTCTCGGAAAAGCTTTGAAATGCAAAAATGTGGATTGTTGTGATATTTTTTTTTCGAAATTTTGACTTTAAAAACTCGAGAAAAGTTGGATTTATTTTCTATGGCAGAACTTGTTTTTTAAGAACTAGCAATTTTGTAATTTTTAGTTTAAGGTTTTTTCAGAGGTTGCGGTTCGTTTTTTC
>NW_023003439.1:0-665 GCF_900245975.1 Drosophila guanche | reverse complement strand
AAACCACAACCTCTGAAAAAACCTTAAACTAAAAATTACAAAATTACTAGTTCTTAAAAAACAAGTTCTGCCATAGAAAATAAAACCGACTTTTCCCGAGTTTTTAAAGTCAAAATTTCGAAAAAAAAAATCTCACAACAATCAACATTTTTGCATCTCAAAGCTTTTCCGAGACCGTAGGCCAAAACCACAAACAGTTTGGATCCAGTTAATAGCAGTATCAATCAACTTTTCAGATAATCAAAGTTTTTTACATCCAAAATTAGGATACTCAAGTTATGTGAAAAAACGAACCGCAACCTCTGAAAAAACCTTAAACTAAAAATTACAAAATTGCTAGTTCTTAAAAAACAAGTTCTGCCATAGAAAATAAAACCAACTTTTCCGGAGTTTTTAAAGTCGATATTTCGAAAAAAAAAATCTCACAACAATCCACATTTTTGCATTTCAAAGCTTTTCCGAGACCGTAGGCCAAAACCACACAGAGTTTGGATCCACTTTATAGCAGTATCAATCAACTTTTCAGATAATCAAAATTTTTTACAACCAAAATTAAGATACTTAAGTTATGTGAAAAAACAAACCACAACCTCTGAAAAAACCTTAAACTAAAAATTACAAAATTACTAGTTCTTAAAAAACAAGTTCTGCCATAGAAAATAAAA
>NW_023003438.1:0-665 GCF_900245975.1 Drosophila guanche | reverse complement strand
TTGTAATTTTTAGTTTAAGGTTTTTTCAGAGGTTGTGGTTTGTTTTTTCACATAACTTAAGTATCTTAATTTTGGTTGTAAAAACCCTTGATTATCTGAAAAGTTGATTGATACTGCTATAAAGTGGATCCAAACTCTGTGTGGTTTTGGCCTACCGTCTCGGAAAAGCTTTGAAATGCAAAAATGTTGATTGTTGTGAAATTTGTTTTTTCTTCGAAATTTTGACTTTAAACACTCGGGAAAAGTCGGTTTTATTTTCTATGGCAGAACTTGTTTTTTAAGAACTAGTAATTTTGTAATTTTTAGTTTAAGGTTTTTTCAGAGGTTGCGGTTTGTTTTTTCACATAACTTAAGAATCTGAATTTTGGATGTAAAAAATTTTGATTATCTGAAAAGTTGATTGATACTGCTATAAAGTGGATCCAAACACTGTGTGGTCTTGGCCTACCGTCTGGGTAAAGCTTTAAAATGCAAAAATGCTTATTGTTGTGAGATTTTTTGTTTTCGAAATTTTTACTTTAAAAATTCGGGAAAAGTCGGGTTTATTTTCTATGGAAGAACTTTTCTTTTAAGAACTTATTAAGGAAGTAATTTTTAGTTTAAGGTTTTTTTTAGAGCTTGCGGTTTGTTTTTTTTCATAACTTAAGTATCTTAGATCTGGTTGC
>NW_023003437.1:0-665 GCF_900245975.1 Drosophila guanche | reverse complement strand
CAAAATTAAGATACTTAAGTTATGTGAAAAACCAACCGCAACATCTGAAAAAACCTTAAACTAAAAATTACAAAATTGCTAGTTCTTAAAAAACAAGTTCTGCCATAGAAAATAAAACCAACTTTTCCCGAGTTTTTAAAGTCAAAATTTCGAAAAAAAAATCTCACAACAATCCACATTTTTGCATTTCAAAGCTTTTTCGAGACCGTAGGCCAAAACCACAAACAGTTTGGATCCATTTAATAGCAGTATCAATCAACTTTTCAGATAATCAAGGGTTTTTACAACCAAAATTAAGATACTTAAGTTATGTGAAAAATCGAACCGCAACCTCTGAAAAAACCTTAAACTAAAAATTACAAAATTACTAGTTCTTAAAAAACAAGTTCTGCCATAGAAAATAAAACCAACTTTTCCCGAGTTTTTAAAGTCAAAATTTCGAAAAAAAAATCTCACAACAATCCATATTTTTGCATTTCAAAGCTTTTCAGAGACGGTAGGCCAAAACCACTCAGAGTTTGGATCCATTTTATAGCAGTATCAATCAACTTTTCAGATAATCAAAGTTTTTTACAACCACAGTTAAGATACACAAGTTATGTGAAAAAACAAACCGAAACCTCTGAAAAAACCTTAAACTAAAAATTACAAAATTGCTAGTTCTT
>NW_023003436.1:0-665 GCF_900245975.1 Drosophila guanche | reverse complement strand
CAGTATCAATCAACTTTTCAGATAATCAAAGTTCTTTACAACCTGATCTAAGATACTTAAGTTATGTAAAAAAACAAACCGCAACCTCTGAAAAAACCTTGAACTAAAAATTACTTCCTTAATAAGTTTCTAAAAAACAAGTTCTGCCATAGAAAATAAACCAGAGTTTTTAAAGTCAAAATTTCGTACAAAATACCTCACAAAAATCAATATTTTTACATTTCAAAGCTTTACCCAGACGGTAGGCCAAAATCACACAGAGTTTGGATCCATTTTATAGCAGAATAAATCAACCTTTCTGATAATCAAAGTTTTTTGCAACCAGATCTTAGATACTTAAGTTATGTGAAAAAACAAACCGCAACCTCTGAAAAAACCTTAAACTAAAAATTACAAAAATGCTAGTTATTAAAAAACAAGTTCTGGCATAGAAAATAAAACCGACTTCTCCCGAGTTTTTAAAGTCAAAATTTCGAAAAAAAAATCTCACAACAATCCACATTTTTGCATTTCAAAGCTTTTCCGAGACGGTAGGCCAAAAACACACAGAGTTTGGATCCATTTTATATATCAATCAACTTTTCAGATAATCAAAGTTTTTTGTAACCAGATCTAAGATACTTAAGTTATGTAAAAAAAACAAACCGCAACCTCTGAAAAAACCT
>NW_023003435.1:0-665 GCF_900245975.1 Drosophila guanche | reverse complement strand
CACACAGTTTGAATCCATTTTATAGCAGTATCAATCAACTTTTCAGATAATCAAAGTTTTTTGCAACCAAATCTAAGATACTTGAGTAATGAAAAAAAAACAAACCGCAACCTCTGAAAAAACTTTAAAAAAAAGTACAAACTTTGAAAATTCTTTAAAGAAAAGTTCTGCGATAGAAAATAAATTACATCCTTAAAAAGTTCCTAAAAAACAAGTTCTGCCATAGAAAATAAACCCGACATTTCCCGAGTTTTTAAAGTCAAATATTTGACAATAAAATACTCACAACAATCAACATTTTTGCATTTCAAAGCTTTACCCAGACGGTAGGCCAAAACCACACAAAGTTTGAATCCATTTTATAGCAGTATCAATCAACTTTTCAGATAATCAAAGTTTTTTGCAACCAGATCTAAGATACTTGAGTAATGAAAAAAAAACAAACCGCAACCTCTGAAAAAACTTTAAAAAAAAGTAAAAACTTTGAAAACTCTTAAAAGAAAAGTTCTGCGATAGAAAATAAATTACATCCCTAATAAGTTCCTAAAAAACAAGTTCTGCGATAGAAAATAAACCCGACATTTCCCGAGTTTTTAAAGTCATCATTTTGACAATAAAATACTCACAACCCAGACGGTAGGCCAAAACCACACACAGTTTGAATC
>NW_023003434.1:0-665 GCF_900245975.1 Drosophila guanche | reverse complement strand
CAACAATCATCATTAATGCATTTCAAAGTCTTTCCGAGACGGTAGGCCAAAACCACACAGAATTTGGATCCATTTTATAGCAGTATCAATCAACTTTTCAGATAATCAAAGTTTTTATAACCAAAATTATGATACTTAAGTTATGTGAAAAAACAAACCCCTACCTCTGAAAAAACCTTAAACTAAAAATTACATCCTTAATAAGTTCTTAAAAAACAAGTTCTGCCATAGAAAATAAACCCGAATTTTCCCGAGTTTTTAAAGTCAAAATATCAATAAAATAAAATATCACAACAATCAACATTTTTGCATTTCAAAGCTTTTCCAAGACGGTAGACCAAAACCACACAGTTTGGATCCACTTCATAGCAGCATCAATCAACTTTTCAGATAATCAAAGTTTCTTACAACCAGATCTAAGATATTTAAGTTATGTGAAAAAACAAACCGCAACCTCTGAAAAACATTTAAGCTAAAAATTACATCCTTAATAAGTTCTTAAAAAACTAGTTCTGTCAAAATTAGTCAAAATTTAGATAAAATAAAATCTCACAACAATCAACATTTTTGCATTTCAAAGCTTTTCCGAGACGGTAGGCCAAAACCACACAGAGTTTGGATCCATTTTATAGCAGTATCAATCAACTTTTCAGATAATCAAAGTT
>NW_023003433.1:0-665 GCF_900245975.1 Drosophila guanche | reverse complement strand
AAATTGATCGAAACTGTGTGTGGTTTTTGCTTACCGTCTGGGTAAAGCTTTGAAATGCAAAAATGTTGGTTGTTGTGAGATTTTTATTGTCGAAATATTGACTTTAAAAACTCGGGAACAGTCGGGTTTATTTTCTATGGCAGAACTTTTTTTTAGGAAACTATTAAAGATTTCATTTTTAGTTTAAGGTTTTTTCAGAGGTTGCGGTCTGTTTTTTCACATAACTTAAGTATCTTAGATCTGGTTGCAAAAAACTTTGATTATCTGTAAAGATGATTGATACTGCTATAAAATGGATCCAAACTGTGTGTGGTTTTGGCCTACCGTCTGGGTAAAGCTTTGAAATGCAAAAATGTTGGTTGTTGTGAGATTTTTATTGTCGAAATATTGACTTTAAAAACTCGGGAACACTCGGATTTATTTTCTATGGCAGAACTTTTTTTTAGGAACTTATTAAAGATGTAAATTTTAGTTTAAAGTTTTTTCAGAAGTAGCGTGTTGTTTTTTCACATAACTAAAGTATCTTAGATCTGGTTGCAAAAAACTTTGATTATCTGTAAAGTTGATTGATACTGCTATAAAATGGATCCAAACTGTGTGTGGTTGTGGCCTACCGTCTGGGTAAAGCTTTGAAATGCAAAAATGTTGATTTATGTGAGGTATTT
>NW_023003432.1:0-666 GCF_900245975.1 Drosophila guanche | reverse complement strand
AACAATCAACATTTTTGCATTTTAAAGCTTTACCGAGACGGTAGGCCAAACCCACACAGAGTTTGGATCCATTTTATAGCAGAATCAATCAACTTTTCAGATAATCAAAGTTTTTTACAACCAAAATTAAGATACTTAAGTTATGTGAAAAACCAACCGCAACATCTGAAAAAACCTTAAACTAAAAATTACAAAATTGCTAGTTCTTAAAAAACAAGTTCTGCCATAGAAAATAGAACCAACTTTTCCCGAGTTTTTAATGTCAAAATTTCGAAAAAAAAAAAATCTCACAACAATTCACATTTTTGCATTTCAAAGCTTTTCGAGACGGTAGGCCAAAACCACTCAGAGTTTGGATCCATTTTATAGCAGTATCAATCAACTTTTCAGATAATCAAAGTTTTTTACAACCAAAATTAAGATACTTAAGTTATGTAAAAAAACAAACCACAACCTCTTAAAAAACATTAACCTAAAAATTACAAAATTACTAGTTCTTAAAAAACAAGTTCTGCCATAGAAAATAAAACCGACTTTTCCCGAGTTTTTAAAGGCAAAATTTCGAGAAAAAAAAATCTCACAAAAATCAACATTTTTGCATTTCAAAGCTTTTCCGAGACGGTAGGCTAAAACCACAAAAAGTTTGGATCCATTTAATAGCAGTAT
>NW_023003431.1:0-666 GCF_900245975.1 Drosophila guanche | reverse complement strand
ATCTGAAAAGTTGATTCATACTGATATAAAATGGATCCAAACTGTTTGTGGTTTTGGCCTACCGTCTCGGAAAGGCTTTGAAATTCAAAAATGTGAATTGTTGTGAGATTTTTTTGTTTGTAATTTTGACTTTAAAAACTCGGGAAAAGTTTGTTTTATTTTCTATGGCAGAACTTGTTTTTTTAAGAACTAGCAATTTTGTAATTTTTAGTTTAAGGTTTTTTCAGAGGTTGTGGTTTGTTTTTTCACATAACTTAAGTATCTTAATTTTGGTTGTAAAAAACTTTGGCCTACCGTCTGGGTAAAGCTTTGAAATGCAAAAATGTTGATTGATGTGAGATTTTTTTTCGATATTTTTACTTTAAAAACTCGGGAAATGTCGGGTTTATTTTCTATGGCAGAACTTGTTTTTTACGAACTTATTAAGAAAGTAATTTTAAGTTTAAGGTTTTTTCAGAGGTTGCGGTTTGTTTTTTTACATAACTTAAGTATCTTAATTTTGGTTGTAAAAAACTTTGATTATCTGAAAAGTTGATTGATACTGCTATAAAGTGGATCCAAACTCTGTGTGGTTTTGGCCTACCGTCTGGATAAAGCTTTAAAATGCAAAAATGTTCATTTTTGTGAGTTATTTTGTACGAAATTTTTACTTTAAAAACTCGGGTT
>NW_023003430.1:0-666 GCF_900245975.1 Drosophila guanche | reverse complement strand
AATCAACATTTTTGTATTTCAAAGCTTTACCCAGACGGTAGGCCAAAACCACACAGTTTGGATCCATTATATAGCAGTATCAATCAACTTTTCAGATAATCAAAGTTTTTTGCAACAAAAATTAAGATTCTTAAGTTATGTGAAAAAACAAACCACAACCTCTGAAAAAACCTTAAACTAAAAATGACAAAATTGCTAGTTCTTAAAAAACAAGATCTGCCATAGAAAATAAAAGCGACTTTTCCCGAGTTCTTAAAGTCAAAATTTAGAAAAAAAAAAAATCTCACAACAATCAATATTTTTGCATTTCAAAGCGTTTCCGAGACGGTAGGCCAAAACCACAAAAAGTTTGGATCCATTTAATAGCAGTATCAATCAACTTTTCAGATAATCAAGGGTTTTTACAACCAAAATTAAGATACTTAAGTTATGTGAAAAAACAAACCACAACCTCTGAGAAAACCTTCAACTAAAAATTACAAAATTGCTAGTTCTTAAAAAACAAGTTCTGCCATAGAAAATAAAACCGACTTTTCCCAAATTTTAAAGTAAAAATTTCGAAAAAAAAAAATCTTACATCAATCAACATTTTTGCATTTCAAAGCTTTTCCGAGACGGTGGGCCAAAACCACAAACAGTTTGGATCCATTTAATAGCAGTATCAAT
>NW_023003429.1:0-666 GCF_900245975.1 Drosophila guanche | reverse complement strand
GCTCAGACGGTAGGCCAAAACCACACAGAGTTTGGATCCACTTTATGGCAGTATCAATCAACTTTTCAGATAATCAAAGTTCTTTACAACCAGATCTACGATACTTAAGTTATATGAAAAAACAAACCGCTACCTTTGAAAAAACCGTAAGCAAAATATAACATACTTAATAAGTTCTTAAAAAAAAAGTTTTGCCATTGAAATAATCCCACCTTTTTCCGGGTTTTAAAATCAAATTTTCGAAAAAAATACCTCACAAAAATCAACATTTTTGCATTTCAAAGCTTTACCCAGACGGTAGGCAAAACCCACACAGAGTTTGGTTCCATTTTATAGCAGTATCAATCCACTTTTCAGATAATCATAGTTTTTTACAGCCAAAATAAGATACTTAAGTTAGGTGAAAAAACAAATCGCTACCTCTGAAAAAACCTTCAACAAAAAATTACTTTCTTAATAAATTCCTAAAAAAAAAGTTCTGCTATAGAAAATAAGCCCGATTCTTCCCGATTTTTAAAAGTCCAAATTTCGTAAAAAATACCTCACAAAAAGCAACATTTTTGCATTTAAAAGCTTTATATTACCCAGACGGTAGATCACAACCACAAGCAGTTTACATTCACTTTTTATCTGCATCAATCAGCTTTCCAGACAATCAAAGTTCTT
>NW_023003428.1:0-666 GCF_900245975.1 Drosophila guanche | reverse complement strand
TGGATCCATTTTATAGCAGTATCAATCAACTTTTCAGATAATCAAAGTTTTTTACAACCAAAATTAAGATACTTAAGTTATGTGAAAAAAACACAACACTGAACAAACCTTAAACTAAATATTACAAAATTACTAGTTCATAAAAAACAAGTTCTGCCATAGAAAATAAAACCAACTTTTCCCGAGTTTTTAAAGTTAAAATTTCGAAGAAAAAAAATCTCACAACAATCCACATTTTTGCATTTCAAAGCTTTTCGAGACGGTAGGTCAAAACCACTCAGAGTTTGGATCCATTTTATAGCAGTATCAATCAACTTTTCAGATAATCAAAATTTTTTACAACCACAGTTAAGATACTTAAGTTATGTGAAAAAACAAACCGAAACCTCTGAAAAAACCTTAAACTAAAAATAACAAAATTGCTAGTTCTTAAAAAACAAGTTCTGCCATAGAAAATAAAACCAACTTTTCCCGAGTTTTTAAAGTCAAAATTTCGAAAAAAAAAATCTCACAACAATCAACATTTTTTCAGTTCAAAGCTTTTCCGAGACCGTAGGCCAAAACCACGAAAAGTTTGGATCCATTTAATAGCAGTATCAATCAACTTTTCAGATAATCAAGGGTTTTTACAACCAAAATTAAGATACTTAAGTTATGTGAAAAAAC
>NW_023003427.1:0-666 GCF_900245975.1 Drosophila guanche | reverse complement strand
ATTCGGTTTTATTTTCTATGGCAGAACTTGTTTTTTAAGAACTTGTAATTTTGTAATTTTTAGTTTAAGGATTTTTCAGATGTTGCGGTTGGTTTTTCACATAACTTAAGTATCTTAATTTTGGTTGTAAAAAACTTTGATTATCTGAAAAGTTGATTGATTCAGCTATAAAATGGATCCAAACTCTGTGTGGGTTTGTCCTACCGTCTCGGTAAAGCTTTGAAATGCAAACATGTTGATTTTTGTGAGGTATTTTTTACAAAATTTTGACTTTAAAAATTCGGGAAAAGTCGGGTTTATTTTCTATGGAAGAACTTTTCTTTTAAAAATTTTCAAAGTTTGTTACTCTTTTGTTTAAGGTTTTTTAGAAGTAGCGGTTTGTTTTTTCACATAATTTAACCATCTTAGACCTTGTTGTAAAGAACTTTGATTACTTTGATTTTTCATAGGTTGCGGTTTGTTTTTTCACAAAACTTAAGTATCTTAATTTTGGTTGTAAAAAACCTTGATTATCTAAAAAGTTGATTGATACTGCTAGTAAATGGATCCAAACTGTTTGTGGTTTTGGCCTACCGTCTCGGAAAAGCTTTGAAATGCAAAAATTTTGATTGTTGTGTGATTTTTTTTTTCTTCGAAATTTTGACTTTAAAAACTCGGGAAAATTCG
>NW_023003426.1:0-666 GCF_900245975.1 Drosophila guanche | reverse complement strand
GGTTTTGGCCTACCGTCTCGAAAAGCTTTGAAATGCAAAAATGTGGATTGTTGTGAGATTTTTTTTTCGAAATTTTGACTTTAAAAACTCGGGAAAAGTTGGTTTTATTTTCTATGGCAGAACTTGTTTTTTAAGAACTAGCAATTTTGTAATTTTTAGTTTAAGGTTTTTTCAGAGGTTGCGGTTCGTTTTTTCACATAACTTAAGTATCTTAATTTTGGTTGTAAAAAATTTTGATTATCTGAAAAGTTGATTGATACTGCTATAAAGTGGATCCAAACTCTGTGTGGTTTTGGCCTACCGTCTCGGAAAAGCTTTGAAATGCAAAAATGTGGATTTTTGTGAGATTTTTTTTCTTTCGAAATTTTGACTTTAAAAACTTGGGAAAAGTTGGTTTTATTTTCTATGGCAGAACTTGTTTTTTAAGAACTAGCAATTTTGTAATTTTTAGTTTAAAATTTTTCAGGGGTTGCGGTTTGTTTTTTCACATAACTTAAGTATCTTAATTTTGGATGTAAAAAACTTTGATTATCTGAAAAGTTGATTGATACTGCTATTAAATGGATCCAAACTGTTTGTGGTTTTGGCCTACGGTCTCGGAAAAGCTTTGAAATGCAAAAATGTTGATTGTTGTGAGATTTTTTTTTTTCGAAATTTTGACTTTAA
>NW_023003425.1:0-666 GCF_900245975.1 Drosophila guanche | reverse complement strand
TCGAGAGTGCCCCTTAACAGTCATTTGTTCTCGTATTTTAATACAAGAAACACACAAACACTTCAATATTATTCGTATATAGTAACAACTATACACATATCCAACCAAATAAAGTATCAGACATTGCCGGCTAGGTATTTTCCCCATATCATATGTAAGGACAAATTTTAAATTGTTCATCATATGAAATATACCAAGCACGACACCACTCCCTATAGAGGTTTTTTGCCACGGCTTCCGCAAATCGGGTGCCTTCAATAGGGAGTGCCTCTTAGTAGTCATTTTTTCTCGTATTTTAATAAAAGAAACACGCAAACACTTCAATATTATTCATATATAGTAACAACTATACACATATCCAACCAAATAAAGTATCAGACATTGCAGGCTAGGTATTTTCCCCATATCATATGTAAGGACAAATTTTAAATTGTTCATCATATGAAATATACCAAGCACGACACCACTCCCTATAGAGGTTTTCTGACACGGCTTCCGCAAATCGGGTGATTACAATCGAGAGTGCCCCATAACAGTCATTTGTTCTCGTATTTTAATACAAGAAACACACAAACACTTCAATATTATTCATATATTGTAACAATTATATACATATCCAACCAAATAAAGTATCAGACATTGCCGGCTAGGTATTTTCCCCATTTC
>NW_023003424.1:0-666 GCF_900245975.1 Drosophila guanche | reverse complement strand
AAAAACTTTGATTATATGAAAAATTGATTGATACTGCTCTAAAATGGATCCAAACTCTGTGTGGTTTTGGCCTACCGTCTGGGTAAAGCTTTTAAATCCAAAAATGTTGATTTTTGTGAGGTATTTATTACGAAATTTTGACTTTAAAAACTTGTGAAGTGTCGGGTTTATTTTCTATGGCAGAACTTTTTTTTAAAGAATTAATTAAGAAAGTAAATTTTTAGTTTAGGGTTTCTTCAGAGGTTGCGGTTTGTTTTTTCACATAACTTAAGTATCTTAATTTTGGTTGTAAAAAACTTTGATTATCTGAAAAGTTGATTGATACTGCTATAAAATGGATCCAAACTGTTTGTGGTTTTGGCCTACCGTCTGGGTAAGGATTTGAAATGCAAAAATGTTGATTGATGTGAGATTTTTTTTCGATATTTTTACTTTAAAACCTCGGGAAAAGTCGGGTTTATTTTCTAGGCAGAACTTGTTTTTAGGAACTTATTAAGGTTGTAATTTTTAGTTTAAGGTTTTTGCAGAGGTTGCGGTTTGTTTTTTTACATAACTTAAGTATCTTAGATCTGGTTGCAAAAAACTTTGATTATCTGAAAAGTTGATTGATACTGCTATAAAATGGATCCAAACTCTGTGTGATTTTGGCCTACCGTCTCGGAAAAG
>NW_023003423.1:0-666 GCF_900245975.1 Drosophila guanche | reverse complement strand
ACGGTAGGCCAAAACCACACAGAGTTTGGATCCATTTTATAGCAGAATCAATCAACTTTTCAGATAATCAAAGTTTTTTGCAACCAGATCTAAGATACTTAAGTTATATGAAAAAACAAACCGCAACCTCTGAAAAAACCTTAAACTAAAAGTTCCTTCCTTAATAAGTTCTTAAAAAACATGTTCTGCCATAGAAAACTAAACCGACTTTTCCCGAGTTTTTAAAGTAAAAATTTCGAAAACAAAAAATCTCACAACAATCAACATTTTTGCATTTCAAAGCTTTACCCAGACGGTAGGCCAAAACCACACAGAGTTTGGATCCATTTTATAGCAGTATCAATCAACTTTTCAGATAATCGAAGTTTTTTACAACCAAAATTAAGATACTTAAGTTATATGAAAAACAATCCGCAACCTCTGAAAAAACCTTAAACTAAAAGTTACTTCCTTAATAAGTTCTTAAAAAACAAGTTCTGCCATAGAAAATAAACCCGACTTTTCCCGAGTTTTTAAAGTCAAAATTTCGAAAACAAAAAATCTCACAACAATCAACATTTTTGCATTTCAAAGCTTTACCCAGACGGTAGGCCAAAACCACACAGAGTTTGGATCCATTTTATAGCAGAATCAATCAACTTTTCAGATAATCAAAGTTTTTTGCAA
>NW_023003422.1:0-666 GCF_900245975.1 Drosophila guanche | reverse complement strand
CCGCAACCTCTGAAAAAACCTTAAACTAAAAGATACTTCCTTAATAAGTTCTTAAAAAACATGTTCTGCCATAGAAAATAAACCCGACTTTTCCCGAGTTTTTAAAGTAAAAATTTCGAAAACAAAAAATCTCACAACAATCAACATTTTTGCATTTCAAAGCTTTTCCGAGACGGTAGGCCAAAACCACACAGAGTTTGGATCCATTTTATAGCAGTATCAATCAACTCTTCAGATAATCAAAGTTTTTTACAACCAAAATTAAGATACTTAAGTTATTTGAAAAAACAAACCGCAACCTCTGAAAAAACCTTAAACTTAAAATCACACCCTTAATAAGTTCTTAAAAAACAAGTTCTGCCACAGAAAATAAACCCGACTGTTCCCGAGTTTTTAAAGTAAAACTTTCGAAAACAAAAAATCTCACAACAATCAACATTTTTGCATTTCAAAGCTTTACCCAGACGGTAGGCCAAAACCACACAGAGTTTGGATCCATTATATAGCATATCAATCAACTTTTCAGATAATCAAAGTTTTTTACAACCAAAATTAAGATACTTAAGTTATTTGAAAAAACAAACCGCAACCTCTGAAAAAACCTTAAACTAAAAATTACTTCCATAATAAGTTCTTAAAAAACAAGTTCTGCCATAGAAAATAAAC
>NW_023003421.1:0-666 GCF_900245975.1 Drosophila guanche | reverse complement strand
GTAAAGTCAAAATGTCGTGAAAAATACCACACAAAAATCAAAATTTTTGCATTTCAAAGATTTACCCAGACGGTAGGCCACAACCACACACAGTCTGGATCCATTTTATAGCAGTATAAATAAACTTTTCAGATAATCAAAGTTTTTTGCAACCAGATCTAAGATTCTTAAGTTATGTGAAAAAACAGACCGCTCCTTCTAAAAAAAACCTTAAATTAAAAATTACATCTTTAATAAGTTCCTAAAAAAAGTTCTGCCATAGAAAAAAACCCGACTTTTCCCGAGTTTTTAAAGTCAACATTTCGACAATAAAAATCTCACAACAACCAACATTTTTGCCTATCAAAGCTTTACCCAGACGGTAGGCGAAATCCACACACAGTTTGGATCAATTTTTTAGCAGTATCAATCAACTTTTTAGATAATCAAAGTTTTTTGTAACCAGATCTAAGATACTTAAGTTATGAGAAAAAACAAACCGCTACTTCTAAAAAAAACCTTAAATTAAAAATAACATCTTTAATAAGTTCCTAAAAAAAGTTCTGCCATAGAAAAAAACCCGACTTTTCCCGAGTTTTTAAAGTCAAAATTTCGTAAAAAATACCTCACAAAAATCAACATTTTTGCATTTCAAAGCTTTCCCAGACGGTAGGCCAAAACCACACA
>NW_023003420.1:0-666 GCF_900245975.1 Drosophila guanche | reverse complement strand
CCATATCATATGTAAGGACAAATTTTAAATTGTTCATCATATGAAATATACCAAGCACGACACCACTCCCTATAGAGGTTTTTTGCCACGGCTTCCGCAAATCGGGTGCCTTCAATAGGGAGTGCCTCTTAGTAGTCATTTGTTCTCGTATTTTAATACAAGAAACACACAAACACTTCAATATTATTCATATATAGTATCAACTATACACATATCAAACCATATAAAGTATCAGACATTGCCATCTAGGTATTTTCCTCATATCATATGTAAGGACAAATTTAAAGTTTTTCATCATATGAAATATACCAAGCACGACACCACTCCCTATAAAGGTTTTCTGCCACGGCTTCCGCAAATCGGGCGATTACATCCGAGAGTGCCTCTTACCAGTCATTTGTTCTCGTATTTTAATACAAGAAAACACACAAACACTTCAATATTATTCGTAAATAGTAACAATTATTTACATATCAAACCATATAAAGTATCAGACATTGCCATCTAGGTATTTTCCCCATATCATATGTAAGGACAAATTCTAAATTGTTCATCATATGAAATATACCAAGCACGACACCACTCCCTATAGAGGTTTTTTGCCACGGCTTCCGCAAATCGGGTGCCTTCAATAGGGAGTGCCTCTTAGTAGTCATTTGTTCTCGT
>NW_023003419.1:0-666 GCF_900245975.1 Drosophila guanche | reverse complement strand
TGCTAGTTCTTAAAAAACAAGTTCTGCCATAGAAAATAAAACCAACTTTTCCCGAGTTTTTAAAGTCAAAAATTCGAAAAAAAAAAAATCTCACAACAATCCACATTTTTGCATTTCAAAGCTTTTCCGAGACGGTAGGCCAAAACCACACAGAGTTTGGATCCATTTTATAGCAGAATCAATCAACTTTTCAGATAATAAAAGTTTTTTTGCAACCAGATCTAAGATACTTCAATCAACAATCAACATTTTTGCATTTCAAAGCTTTTCCGAGACGGTAGGCCAAAGCCACAAACAGTTTGGATCCATTTAATAGCAGTATCAATCAACTTTTTAGATAATCAAGGTTTTTTACAACCAAAATTAAGATACTTAAGTTATGTGAAAAACCAACCGCAACATCTGAAAAAACCTTAAACTAAAAATTACTTCCTTAATAAGTTCCTAAAAAACAAGTTCTGCCAAAAAAAAAAAACCCGAGTTTTTAAAGTCAAAATTTCGTACAAAATACCTCACAAAAATGAATATTTTTGCATTTTAAAGCTTTACCCAGACGGTAGGCCAAAACCACACAGAGTTTGGATCCATTTTATAGCAGAATCAATCAACTTTTCAGATAATCAAAGTTTTTTACAACCAAAATTAAGATACTTAAGTTATGTGAAA
>NW_023003418.1:0-666 GCF_900245975.1 Drosophila guanche | reverse complement strand
GCATTTCAAAGCTTTACCCAGACGGTAGGCCAAAACCACACAGAGTTTGGATCCGTTTTATGGCAGTATCAATCAACTTTTCAGATAATCAAAGTTTTATGCAACCAGATCTAAGATACTTGAGTTATGTGAAAAAACAAACCGCCACTTCTAAAACACATTAAACAAAAAAGTACCAAATTTTGAAAATACTTAAAAGAAAAGTTCTGCCATAGAAAATAAACCCGACTTTTCCCGAATTTTTAAAGGCAAAATTTGGTACAAAACACCTCACAAAAGTCAACATTTTTTCATTTCAAAGCTTTACCCAGACGGTAGGCCAAAACCACACAGAGTTTGGATCCAATTTATAGCAGTATCAATCAACTTTTCAGATAATCTAAGTTCTTTACAACCAGGTCTAAGATACTTAAGTTCTGTGAAAAAACAAACCGCATCTTCTAAAACACATTAAACAAAAAAGTACAACAGTTTGGATCCACTTCATAGCAGCATCAATCAACTTTTCAGATAATCAAAGTTTTTACAACCAAAATTAAGATACTTAAGTTATGTGAAAAAACAAATCGCTACCTCTGAAATAACCTTAAACAAAAAATTACTTTCTTAATAAATTCTTTAAAAAAAAGTTCTGGGATAAAAAATAAACCCGACTCTTCCCAAGTT
>NW_023003417.1:0-666 GCF_900245975.1 Drosophila guanche | reverse complement strand
TTTCCCAAATTTTAAAGTAAAAATTTCGAAAAAAAAAAATCTCACATCAATCAACATTTTTGCATTTCAAAGCTTTTCCGAGACGGTGGGCCAAAACCACAAACAGTTTGGATCCATTTAATAGCAGTATCAATCAACTTTTCAGATAATCAAAGTTTTTTACAACAAAAATTAAGATACTTAAGTTATGTGAAAAAACACAACACTGAACAAACCTTAAACCAAAAATTACATCCTTAATAAGTTCCTAAAAAACAAGTTCTGCCATAGAAAATAAACCCAACTCTTCCCGAGTTTTTAAAGTCCAAATTTCGTAATAAATACCTCACAAAAATCAACATTTTTGCATTTCAAATCTGTATATTTCCCAGACGGTAAAGAAAAAACACAAAGTGTTTGGAACCAAAACCACACAGATTTTGGATCCACTTGATAGCAGTATGAATAAACTTTTCAGATAAACAAAATTCCATACAACCAGATCTAAGATAACTAGGTTATGTGAAAAAAACAAACCTCAACCTCTGAAAAAACCTTAAACTAAAAATTACTTCCTTAATAAGTTCCTGAAAAACAAGTTCTGCCATAGAAAATAAAACCGACTTTTCACGAATTTTTAAGGTCCAAATTTCGAAAAATAAAATCTCACAACAATCAACATTTTTG
>NW_023003416.1:0-666 GCF_900245975.1 Drosophila guanche | reverse complement strand
TTAGATCTGGTCTTAACAGTTTATTGATACGGCTATAAAGTGGATCTAAACTCTATGTGGTTTGGCCTAACGCCTGGGTAAAGCTTTGTAATGCAAAATTGTTGATTGTTGTGAGATTTTTTTTCGAAATTTTGACTTTAAAAACTCGGGAACAGTCGGGTTACTTTCTATGGTAGACCTTTTTTTTAAGAACTTATGAAGGATGTAATTTTTAGTTTTAGGTTTTTTGTAGAGGTTGCGGTCTGTTTTTTCACATAGCTTCAGTATCTTAGATCTGGTTTAAAAAAACTTTGATTATCTAAAAAGTTGATTGATACTGCTATAAAATTGATCCAAACTCTGTGTGGTTTTGGCCGACCGTCTGGGTAAAGTTTTGAAATGCAAAAATGTTGATTGTTGTGAGATTTTTTTTCGAAATTTTGACTTTAAAAACTCGGGAACAGTCGGGTTTATTTTCTATGGTAGAACTTTTTTTTAAGAACTTATGAAGGATGTAGTTTTTAGTTTTAGGTTTTTTGTAGAGGTTGCGGTTTGTTTTTTCACATAACTTAAGTATCTTAGATCTGGTAGTAAAGAAGTTTGATTATCTGAAAAGTTGATTGATACTGCTATAAAGTGGATCCAAACTCTGTGTGGTTTTGACCGACCGCCTGGGTAAAGCTTTGA
>NW_023003415.1:0-666 GCF_900245975.1 Drosophila guanche | reverse complement strand
TTTAAGGTTTTTTCAGACTTTGCTGTTTGTTTTTTCACATAACTTAAGTATCTTAGATCTGGTTGCAAAAAACTTTGATTATCTGAAAAGTTGATTGATTCTGCTATAAAATGGATCCAAACTCTATTTGGTTTTGGCCTACCGTCTGGGTAAAGCTTTGAAATGCAAAAATGTTGATTGTTGTGAAATTTTTTGTTTCCGAAATTTTGACTTTAAAAACTCGGGAAAAGTCGGGTTTATTTTCTATGGCAGAACTTGTTTTTTAAGAACTTATTAAGGAAGTAATTTTTAGTTTAAGGGGTTTTCAGAGGTTGCGGTTTTTTCACATAACTTAAGTATCTTAGATCTGATTGCAAAAAATTATCTGAAAGGTTGATTGATTCTGCTATCAAATGGATCCAAACTCTGTGTGGTTTTGGCCTACCGTCTGGGTAAAGCTTTGAAATGCAAAAATGTGGATTGTTGTAAGATTTTTTTTTCGTAATTTTGACTTTAAAAACTCGGAAAAAGTCGGCTTTATTTTCTATGGCAGAACTTGTTTTTTAAGAACTATCAATTTTGTAATTTTTAGTTTAAGGGGTTTTCAGAGGTTGAGGTTTTTTCACATAACTTTAGTATCTTAGATCTGATTGCAAAAAACTTTGATTATCTGAAAAGTTGATTGAT
>NW_023003414.1:0-666 GCF_900245975.1 Drosophila guanche | reverse complement strand
TACAAAATTACTAGTTCTTAAAAAACAAGTTCTGCCATAGAAAATAAAACCGACTTTTCCCGAGTTTTTAAAGTCAAAATTTCGAAAAAAAAAATCTCACAACAATCAACATTTTTGCATTTCAAAGCTTTTCCGAGACCGTAGGCCAAAACCACAAACAGTTTGGATCCATTTAATAGCAGTATCAATCAACTTGTTAGATAATCAACGTTTTTTACAACCAAAATTAAGATACTTAAGTTATGTAAAAAAACAAACCACAACCTCTGAAAAAACCTTAATCTAAAAATTACAAAATTACTAGTTCTTAAAAAACAAGTTCTGCCATAGAAAATAAAACCGACTTTTCCCGAATTTTTAAAGGCAAAATTTCGAGAAAAAAAAAATCTCACAAAAATCAACATTTTTGCATTTCAAAGTTTTTCCGAGACGGTAGGCCAAAACCACAAAAAGTTTGGATCCATTTAATAGCAGTATCAATAAACTTTTCAGATAATCAAAATTTTTTACAACCAAAATTAAGATACTTAAGTTATGTGAAAAACCAACCGCAACATCTGAAAAAACCTTAAACTAAAAAATACAAAATTACAAGTTCTTAAAAAACAAGTTCTGCCATAGAAAATAAACCCGACTTTTCCCGAGTTTATAAAGTCAAAATTTCGA
>NW_023003413.1:0-667 GCF_900245975.1 Drosophila guanche | reverse complement strand
AACCTCTAAAAAACCCTTAAACTAAAAATGACATCTTTAATATGTTCCTAAAAAAAGTTCTACCATAGAAAATAAAACCTAATTTACCTAGTTTACCCAGAGGGTAGGCCAAAACCACACAGAGTTTGGATCCATTTTATAGCAGTGTTAATAAACTTTTCAGATAATCAAAGTTTATTGCAACCAGATCTAAGATACTTAAGCTATGTGAAAAAACAAACCGCAATCTCTGAAAAAACCTTAAACAAAAAAGTACAAACTTTGAAAATTCTTAAAAGAAAAGTTCTGCCATAGAAAATAAACCCGACTATTCCCGAATTTGTAAAGTCAAAATGTCGTGAAAAATACATCACTAAAATCAACATTTTTGCATTTCAAAGCTTTACCCAGACGGTAGGCCACAACCACACACAGTTTGGATCCATTTTATGGCAGTATCAATCAATTTTACAGATAATCAAAGTTTTATGCAACCAGATCTAAGATACTTAAGATATGTGAAAAAACAAACCGCAACCTCTGAAAAAACCTTAAAAAAAATGTACAAACTTTGAAAGTTCTTAAAAGAAAAGTTCTGCCATAGAAAATAAAACCAACTTTTCCCGAGTTTTTAAAGTCAAAATTTCGAAAAAAAAAATCTCACAACAATCCACATTTTTGCATTTCA
>NW_023003412.1:0-667 GCF_900245975.1 Drosophila guanche | reverse complement strand
GTAGGCCAAAAACCACACACAGTTTGGATCCATTTTATAGCAGTAAGAATCAACTTTTCAGATAATCAAAGTTTTTTGCAACCACATCTAAGATACTTAAGTTATGTGAAAAAACAAACCGTAATCTTTAAAAAAACCTTAAATTAAACATTACATCTTTAATAAGTTCCTAAAAAAAAGTTCTGCCATAGAAAATAGCCCGACTCTTCCCGAGTTTTTAAAGTCAAAATGTCATGAAAAATACCTCACAAAAATCAACATTTTTGCATTTCAAAGCTTTACCCAGACGGTAGGCCACAACCACACACAGTTTGGATCCATTTTATAGCAGTAAGAATCAACTTTACAGATAATCAAAGTTTTTTGCAACCAGATCTAAGATACTTAAGTAATGTGAAAACCAAACAAAAAAATTACATCTTTAATAAGTTCCTTAAACAAAGTTCTGCCATATAAAATAAACCCGACTGTTCCCGAGTTTTTAAAGTCAATATTTCGACAATAAAAATCTCACAACAACCAAAAGTTTTGCATTTCAAAGCTTTACCCAGACGGTACGCCAAAACCACACACAGTTTGGATCAATTTTTTTGCAGTATCAATCAACTTTTCAGATAATCAAAGTTTTTTGCAACCAGATCTAAGATACTTAAGTTATGTGAAAAAA
>NW_023003411.1:0-667 GCF_900245975.1 Drosophila guanche | reverse complement strand
AGTATCTTAATTTTGGTTGTAAAAAACTTTGATTATCTGAAAAGTTGATTGATACTGCTATAAAATGGATCCAAACTGTTTGTGGAGTTGGCCTACCGCCTGGGTAAGGATTTGAAATGCAAAAATGTTGATTGATGTGAGATTTTTTGTTCGATATTCTTACTTTAAAAACTCGGGAAAAGTCGTTTTTATTTTCTATTGCAGAACTTGTTTTTTAGGAACTCATTAAGGATGTCATTTTTAGTTTAAGGTTTTTTCAGAGGTTGCGTTTTGTTTTTTCACATAACTTAAATATCTTAATTTTGGTTGTAAAAAACTTTAAATATCTGAAAAGCTGATTGATACTGCTATAAAATGGATCCAAACTGTTTGTGGTTTTGGCCTACCGTCTCGGAAAAGCTTTGAAATGTAAAAATGTTGATGGTTGTGAGATATTTTTTTTTCGAAATTTTGACTTTAAAAACTCGGGAAAAGTCGGGTTTATTTTCTATGGAAGAACTTGTTTTTTCAAGAACTTATTAATGATGTAATTTTTAGTTTAAGGTATTTTCAGAGGTTGCGGTTTGTATCTTAATTGTGGTTGTAAAAAACTTTGATTATCTGAAAAGTTGATTGATACTGCTATAAAATGGATCCAAACTCTGTGTGGTTTTGGCCTACCGTCTGG
>NW_023003410.1:0-667 GCF_900245975.1 Drosophila guanche | reverse complement strand
TTAAGATACTTAAGTTATGTGAAAAAACGAACCGCAACCTCTGAAAAAACCCTAAACTAAAAATTACAAAATTGCTAGTTCTTAAAAAACAAGTTCTGCCATAGAAAATAAAACCAACTTTTCCCAAGTTTTTCAAAGTCAAAATTTCGAAACAATCCACATTTTTGCATTTCAAAGCTTTTCCGAGACGGTAGGCCAAAACCACACAGAGTTCCACTTTATAGCAGTATCAATCAACTTTTCAGATAATCAAAATTTTTTACATCCAAAATTAAGATACTTAAGTAATGTAAAAAAACAAACCACAACCTCTGAAAAAACCTTAACCTAAAAATTACAAAATTACTATTTCTTAAAAAACAAGTTCTGCCATAGAAAAAAAAAACCAACTTTTCCCGAGTTTTTAAAGTCAAAATTTCGAAAAAAAAAATCTCACAACAATCCACATTTTTGCATTTCAAAAATTTTCGAGACGGTAGGCCAAAACCACTCAGAGTTTGGATCCATTTTATAGCAGTATCAATAAACTTTTCAGATAATCAAAGTTTTTTACAACAAAAATTAAGATACTTAAGTTATGTGAAAAAACAAACCGAAACCTCTGAAAAAACCTTAAACTAAAAATTACAAAATTGCTAGTTCTTAAAAAACAAGTTCTGCCATAGAA
>NW_023003409.1:0-667 GCF_900245975.1 Drosophila guanche | reverse complement strand
TTGTTTTTTCATATAACTTAAGTATCTTAATTTTGGTTGTAAAAAACTTTGATTATCTGAAAAGTTGATTGATACTGCTATAAAATGGATCCAAACTCTGTGTGGTTTTGGCCTACCGTCTGGGTAAAGCTTTGAAATGCAAAAATGTTGATTGTTGTGAGATTTTTTGTGTTCGAAATTTTTACTTTAAAAACTCGGGAAAAGTCGGGTTTATTTTCTATGGCAGAACTTGTTTTTTAAGAACTTATTAAGGAAGTAATTTTTAGTTTAAGGTTTTTTCAGACTTTGCGGTTTGTTTTTTCACATAACATAAGTATCTTAGATCTGGTTGCAAAAAACTTTGATTATCTGAAAAGTTGATTGATTCTGCTATAAAATGGATCCAAACTCTGTGTGGTTTTGGCATACCGTCTCGGAAAAGCTTTGAAATGCAAAAATGTGGATTGTTGTGAGATTTTTTTTTCGAATTTTTGACTTTAAAAACTCGGGAAAAGTCGGGTTTATTTTCTATGGCAGAACTAGTTTTTTAAGAACTTATTAAGGAAGTAACTTTTAGTTTAAGGTTTTTTAAGAGGTTGCGGGTTGTTTTTTCATATAACTTAAGTTTCTTAATTTTGGTTGTAAAAAACTTTGATTATCTGAAAAGTTGATTGATACTGCTATAAAA
>NW_023003408.1:0-667 GCF_900245975.1 Drosophila guanche | reverse complement strand
TTAAAGTAAAAATATCGAAAAAAAAAAAAATCTCACATCAATCAACATTTTTGCATTTCAAAGGCTTATCCAGACGGTAGGCCAAAACCACTCAGTTTGGATCCATTTTATAGCAGTATCAATCAACTTTTCAGATAATCAAAGTTTTTTACAACCAAAATTAAGATACTTAAGTTATGTGAAAAAACAAACCACAACCGCTGTAAAAACCTTAAACTAAAAATTACAAAATTGCTAGTTCTTAAAAAACAAGTTCTGCCATAGAAAATAAACCCGAGTTTTTAAAGTCACAATTTCGAAAAAAAAAATCTCACAACAATCAACATTTTTGCATTTCAAAGCTTTTCCGAGACCGTAGGCCAAAACCACAAACAGTTTGGATCCATTTAATAGCAGTATCAATCAACTTTTCAGATAATCAAGGGTTTTTACAACCAAAATTAAGATACCTAAGTTATGTGAAAAAACGAACCGCAACCTATGAAAAATCAAAGTAATCAAAGTTCTTTACAACCAGGTCTAAGATGGTTAAGTTATGTGAAAAAACAAACCGCTACTTCTAAAAAACCTTAAACAAAAAAGTAACAAACTTTGAAAATTTTTAAAAGAAAAGTTCTTCCATAGAAAATAAACCCGACTTTTCCCGAATTTTTAAAGTCAAAATTTT
>NW_023003407.1:0-667 GCF_900245975.1 Drosophila guanche | reverse complement strand
GTTTCAGGTTTTTTCAGAGGTTGCGGTTTGTTTTTTCACATAACTTAAATATTTTACTTTTGGTTGTAAAAAACTTTAATTATTTGAAAAGTTTATTGATACTGCTATGAAATAGATCCAAACTCTGTGTGGTTTTGACCTACCGTCTCGGTTAAGTTTGAAATGCAAAAATGCTTATTGTTGTGAGATTTTTTTTTTTCAAATTTTGACTTTAAAAACTCGAGAAAAGTCGGGTTTATTTTCTATGGCAGAACTTTTTTTTTAAGAACTTATTAAGGAAGTAATTTTTAGTTTAAGATTAGTTTTAGAGGTTGCGGTTTGTTTTATTTTTTCATAACTTAAGTATTTTTGATCTGGTTGCAAAAAACTTTGATTATTAGAAAAGTCGGGTTTATTTTCTATGGCAGAACTTTTTTTTAAGAACTTATTAGGGAAGTAATTTTTAGTTTAAGGTTTTTTTCTAGAGAATGTGGTTTTTTTTTTCATAACTTAAGTATCTTTGATCTGGTAGCAAAAAACTTTGATTATCTGAAAAGTTGATTGATACTTCTATAACATGGATCCAAACTCTGTGTGGTTTTGGCGTACCGCCTGGGTAAGGATTTGTAATGCAAAATTGTTGATTGTTGTGAGATTTTTTTTCAAATTTTGACTTTAAAAACTCGGG
>NW_023003406.1:0-667 GCF_900245975.1 Drosophila guanche | reverse complement strand
GTTAATCAAAGTTTTTTACATCCAAAATTAAGATACTTAAGTTATGTGAAAAAACGAACCGCAACCTCTGAAAAAACCTTTAACTAAAAATTACAAAATTGCTGGTTCTTAAAAAACAAGTTCTGCCATAGAAAATAAAACCAACTTTTCCCGAGTTTTTAAAGTCAAAATTTCGAAAAAAAAAAAATCTCACAACAATCCACATTTTTGCATTTCAAAGCTTATCCGAGACGGTAGGCCAAAACCACACAGAGTTTGGATCCACTTTATAGCAGTATCAATCAACTTTTCAGATAATCAAAATTTTGTACAACCAATATTAAGATACTTAAGTTATGTGAAAAAACGAACCGCAACCTCTAAAAAAAACTTTAAACTAAAAATTACTTCCTTAATAAGTTCTTAAAAAAAAGTTCTGCCATAGAAAATAAACCCGACTTTTTTTGAGTTTTTAAAGTAAAAATTTCTAAAACAAAAAATCTCACAACAATAAGGATTTTTTGCATTTTAAAGCTTAACCGAGACGGTAGGCCAAACCACACAGAGTTTGGATCCATTTTATAGCAGTATCAATCAGCTTTTCAGATAATTAAAGTTTTTTACAACCAAAATTAAGATATTTAAGTTATGTGAAAAAACAAAACGCAACCTCTGAAAAAACCTTAAA
>NW_023003405.1:0-667 GCF_900245975.1 Drosophila guanche | reverse complement strand
AAAAATCTCACAACAATCAACATTTTTGCATTTCAAAGCTTTACCCAGACGGTAGGCCAAAACCACACAGAGTTTGGATCCATTTTATAGCAGAATCAATCAACTTTTCAGATAATCAAAGTTTTGTTTCAACCAGATCTAAGATACTTAAGATATGTGACAAAACAAACCGCAACCTCTAAAAAAACCTGAAACTAAAAATTACAAAATTGCTAGTTCTTAAAACACAAGTTCTCCCATAGAAAATAAAACCGACTTTTCCCGAGTTTTTAAAGTCAAAAACTCGTAAATTATACCTCACAAAAATCAAAAATTTTTGCATTTCAAAGCTTTACCCAGACGGTAGGCCAAAACCACACAGAGTTTGGATCCATTTTATAGTAGAATCAATCAACTTTTCAGATAATCAAAGTTTTTTTGCAATCAGATCTAAGATACTTAAGTTATGTGAAAAAACAAACCGCAAAATCTGAAAACCCCTTAAACTAAAAATTACTTAAAAAACAAGTTCTGCCATAGAAAATAAAGCCGACTTTTTCCGAGTTTTTAAAGTAAAAATTTCGAAAACAAAAAATCTCACAACAATAAACATTTTTGCATTTCAAAGCTTTACCCAGACGGTAGGCCAAAACCGCACAGAGCAGTATCTATCAACTTTTCAGATAAT
>NW_023003404.1:0-667 GCF_900245975.1 Drosophila guanche | reverse complement strand
GTTGATTGAGCCCTGTCTGTCTGTCCGTCTGTCCGTCCGTCTGTCCGTCCGTCTTGTTGAGCACCTGAATCTCAGAGACTATAAAAGCTAGAGCCACCAAATTTTGCATCCAGACTTCTGTATGCTCACACTGTTACAAGTGTATTTAAAAAATGTTCCCCGCCTCCATCCGCCCCGCAAAAGGGCGAAAACCTCCCAAATCTACAGTTTTAAAGATAGAAGAAAACTAAAAACGCCATTCTGTAGGGAATGCACCCCCTCACGCAGCTTATATTTGTTTTATACCCGGTACTCGAAGAGTAAATAGGGTATATTGTATTTGTGCACAAAGTTAATGTATGTAACACACAGAAGGAATCGTTTCCGACCCCATAAAGTGTATATATTCTTGATCACCATCAATAGCCGAGTCGATTGAGCCCTGTCTGTCTGTCCGTCTATCCGTCCGTCTCTCCGTCCGTCTTGTTCAGCACCTGAATCTCAGAGACTATAAAAGCTAGAGCCACCAAATTTTGCATCCAGACTTCTGTATGCTCACACTGTTACAAGTGTATTTAAAAGTGTGCCCCGCCCCCTTCCGCCCCCGCAAAAGGGCGAAAACCTCCCAAATCTACAATTTTAAAGATAAAAGAAAACTAAAAATGCCATTCTGTAGGGAATGGCCATA
>NW_023003403.1:0-667 GCF_900245975.1 Drosophila guanche | reverse complement strand
GCATTTCAAAGCTTTTCCGAGACGGTAGGCCAAAACCACACAGAATTTGGATCCACTTTATAGCAGTATCAATCAACTTTTCAGATAATCAAAATTTTTTACAACCAAAATTAAGATACTTAAGTTATGTGAAAAAACGAACCGCAACCTCTGAAAAAACCTTAAACTAAAAATTACAAAATTGCTAGTTCTTAAAAAATAAGTTCTGCCATAGAAAATAAATCCAACTTTTCCCAAGTTTTTAAAGTCAAAATTTCGAAAAAAAAATATCACAACAATCCACATTTTTGCATTTCAAAGCTTTTCCGAGACCGTAGGCCAAAACCACACAGAGTTTGGATCCATTTTATAGCAGAATCAATCAACTTTTCAGATAATCAAAATTTTTTTGCAACCAGATCTAAGATACTCATGTTATGAAAAAAAAACAAACCGCAAGCTCTAAAAAAAACCTTAAACTAAAAATTACTTCCTTAATAAGTTCTTAAAAGAAAAGTTCTTCCATAGAAAATAAACCCGACTTTTCCCGAATTTTTAAAGTAAAAATTTCGAAGAAAAAAAAAATCTCACAACAATCAACATTTTTGCATTTGAAAGCTTTTCCGAGACGGTAGGCCAAAACCACAAACAGTTTGGATCCATTTAATAGCAGTATCAATCAACTTTT
>NW_023003402.1:0-667 GCF_900245975.1 Drosophila guanche | reverse complement strand
TTTTATAGCAGAATCAATCAACTTTTCAGATAATCAAAGTTTTTTTGAAACCAGATCTAAGATACTTAAGTTATGAAAAAAAAAAACAAACCGCAAGCTCTAAAAAAAACCTTAAACTAAAAATTACTTCCTTAATAAGTTCTTAAAAGAAAAGTTCTTCCATAGAAAATAAACCCGACCTTTCCCGAATTTTTAAAGTCAAAATTTCGAAAAAAAAATCTCACAACAATCAACATTTTTGCATTTCAAAGCTTTTCCGAGACGGTAGGCCAAAACCACAAACAGTTTGGATCCATTTAATAGCAGTATCAATAAACTTTTCAGATAATCAAAGTTTTTTACATCCAAAATTAAGATACGTAAGTTATGTGAAAAAACGAACCGCAACCTCTGAAAAAACCTTAAACTAAAAATTACAAAATTACTAGTTCGTAAAAAACAAGTTCTGCCATAGAAAATAAAACCGAATTTTCCCGAGTTTTTAAAGTCAAAATTTCGAGAGAAAAAAATCTCACAAAAATCAACATTTTTGCATTTCAAAGCTTTTCCGAGACGGTAGGCCAAAACCACAAAAAGTTTGGATCCATTTAATAGCAGTATCAATCAACTTTTCAGATAATCAAGGGTTTTTACAACCAAAATTAAGATACTTATGTTATGTGAAAAA
>NW_023003401.1:0-667 GCF_900245975.1 Drosophila guanche | reverse complement strand
CTTAAACCAAAAATTACAAAATTACTAGTTCTTAAAAAACAAGTTCTGCCATAGAAAATAAACCCAACTCTTCCCGAATTTTTAAAAGTCTAAATTTCGTAATAAATACCTCACAAAAATCAACATTTTTGCATTTCAAATCTGTATATTTCCCAAACGGTAAAGCAAAAACACAAAGTGTTTGGAACCAAAACCGCACAGAGTTTGGATCCACTTGATAGCAGTATGAATAAACTTTTCAGATAAACAAAGTTCCATACAACCAGATCTAAGATAACTAGGTTATGTGAAAAAAACAAACCTCAAACCTTTTAAAGTCAAAATTTCGAAAAAAAAAAAAATCTCACAACAATCCACATTTTTGCATTTCAAAGCTTTTCCGAGACGGTAGGCCAAAACCACACAGATTTTGGATCCACTTTATAGCAGTATCAATCAACTTTTCAGATAATCAAAATTTTTTACAAACAAAATTAAGATACTTAAGTTATGTGAAAAAACGAACCGAAACCTCTGAAAAAACCTTAAACTAAAAATTACAAAATTGCTAGTTCTTAAAAAACAAGTTCTGCCATAGAAAATAAAACCAACTTTTCCCGAGTTTTTAAAGTCAAAAATTCGCAAAAAAAAAATCTCACAACAATCCACATTTTTGCATTTCAAAGCT
>NW_023003400.1:0-667 GCF_900245975.1 Drosophila guanche | reverse complement strand
AAAATGCAAAAATGTTCATTTTTGTGAGGTATTTTGTACGAAATTTTGACTTTAAAAACTCGGGTTTTTTTTTCTATGGCAGAACTTGTTTTTTTAAGAACTTATTAAGAAAGTAATTTTAAGTTTAAGGTTTTTTCAGAGGTTGCGGTTTGTTTTTTTACATAACTTAAGTATCTTAATTTTGGTTGTAAAAAACTGATTATCTGAAAAGTTGATTGATACTGCTATAAAATGGATCCAAACTGTGTGGTATTGGCCTACCGTCTGGGTAAAGCTTTGAAATGCAAAAATGTTGATTGATGTGAGATTTTTTTTTTTTTTCGATATTTTTACTTTAAAAACTCGGGAAAAGTTGGGTTTATTTTCTTTGGCAGAACTTGTTTTATAGGAACTTATTAAGGATGTAATTTTTAGTTTAGGGTTTTTTTCAGATGTTGCGGTTGGTTTTTCACATAAGTTAAGAATCTGAATTTTGGTTGTAAAAAACTTTGATTATCTGAAAAGTTAATTGATTCTGCTATAAAATGGATCCAAACTCTGTGTGGTTTTGGCCTACCGTCTGGGTTAAGCTTTAAAATGCAAAAATGGTCATTTTTGTGAGGTATTTTGTACGAAATTTTGACTTTAAAAACTCGGGTTTTTTTTTCTATGGCAGAACTTGTTTTTT
>NW_023003399.1:0-667 GCF_900245975.1 Drosophila guanche | reverse complement strand
CATATATCTTAAGTATCTTAATTTTGGTTGTAAAAAACTTTGATTATCTGAAAAGTTGATTGATACTGCTATAAAATGGATCCAAACTCTTTGTGGTTTTGGCCTACCGTCTGGGTAAAGCTTTGAAATGCAAAAATGTTGATTGTTGTGAGATTTTTTGTTTTCGAAATTTTTACTTTAAAAACTCGGGAAAAGTCGGGTTTATTTTCTATGGCAGAACTTGTGTTTTAAGAACTTATTAAGGAAGCAATTTTTAGTTTAAGATTTTTTCAGAGTTTGCGGTTTGTTTTCTCAAATAACTTAAGTATCTTAATTTTGGTTGTAAAAAACTTTGATTATCTGAAAAGTTGATTGATACTGCTATAAAATGGATCCAAACTCTGTGTGGTTTTGTGCTACCGTCTGGGTAAAGCTTTGAAATTAAAAAATGTTGATTGTTGTGAGATTTTTTGTTTTCGATATTTTTACTTTAAAACTCGGGAAAAGTCGGGTTTATTTTCTATGGCAGAACTTGTTTTTTAAGAACTTATTAAGGAAGTAACTTTTAGTTTAAGGTTTTTTCAGAGGTTGCGGTTTGTTTTTCATATATCTTAAGTATCTTAATTTTGGTTGTAAAAAACTTTGATTATCTGAAAAGTTGATTGATACTGCTATAAAATGGATCCAA
>NW_023003398.1:0-667 GCF_900245975.1 Drosophila guanche | reverse complement strand
CAAAATTTTGACTTTCAAAACTCGGGAAAAGTCGGGTTTATTTTCTATGGCAGAACTTGTTTTTTAAGAACTTATTAAGGATGTAATTTTTTGTTTAAGGTTTTTTCAGAGGTAGCGATTTGTTTTCTCACATAGCATAAGTATCTTAGATCTGGTTGCAAAAAACATTGATTGTCTTAATAGCTGATTGATACTGCTATAAAAAGGATCAAAACTGTGTGTGGTTTTGGCCTACCGTCTGGATAAAGCTTTGAAATGCAAAAATGTTGATTGTTGTTAGTATTTTATTGTCAAAATTTTGACTTTAAAAACTCGGGAAAAGACGGGTTTATTTTCTATGGCAGAATTTGTTTTTTAGGAACTTATTAACGATGTAATTTTTAGTTTAAGGTTTTTTCAGAGGTAGCGATTTGTTTTTTCACATAGCATAAGTATCTCAGATCTAGTTGCAAAAAACTTTGATTGTCCTAATAGCTGATTGATACTGCTATAAAATGGATCCAAACTGTGTGTGGTTTTGGCCTACCGTCTGGGTAAAGCTTTGAAATGCAAAAATGTTGATTTTTGTGAGGTATTTTGTACGACATTTTGACTTTACAAATTCGGGAAAAGTTGGGTGTATTTTCTATGGCAGAACTTGTTTTTTAAGAACTTATTAAGGATGTAT
>NW_023003397.1:0-667 GCF_900245975.1 Drosophila guanche | reverse complement strand
GGTAGGCCAAAACCACACAGAGGTTGGATCCATATTAAAGCAGTATCAATCAACTTTTCAGATAATCAAAGTTTTTTACAACCAAAATTAAGATACTTAAGTTATGTAAAAAAACAAACCGAAACCTCTGAAAAAACCTTAAACTTAAAATTACTTTCTTAATAAGTTCTTAAAAAACAAGTTCTGCCATAGAAAAAAACCCGAGTTTTTAAAGTCAAACTTTCGTACAAAATACCTCACAAAAATGAACATTTTTGCATTTTAAAGCTTTACCCAGACGGTAGGCCAAAACCACAGAGAGTTTGGATCCATTTTATATCAGAATCAATCAACTTTTCAGATAATCAAAGTTTTTTACAACCAAAATTAAGACACTTAAGTTATGTGAAAAACCAACCGCAACATCTGAAAAAACCTTAAACTAAAAATTACTTCCTTAATAAGTTCCTTAAAAACAAGTTCTGCAGAAGAAAATAAAACCAACTTTTCCCGAGTTCTTAAAGTCAAAATTTCGAAAAAAATCTCACAACAATCCACATTTTTGCATTTCAAAGCTTTTCCGAGACGGTAGGCCAAAACCACACAGAGTTTGGATCCACTTTATAGCAGTATCAATCAACTTTTCAGATAATCTAAATTTTTTACAACCAAAATTCAGATTCTTAAC
>NW_023003396.1:0-667 GCF_900245975.1 Drosophila guanche | reverse complement strand
AATATAGTAACAATTATATACATATCCAACCAAATAAAGTAGCAGACATTGCCGGCTAGGTATTTTCCCCATATCATATGTAAAGACAAATTTAAAATTTTTCATCATATGATATATAGCAAGCACGACACCATTCCCTATGTAGGTTTTTTGCCACGGCTTCCGCAAATCGGGTGCCTTCAATAGGGAGTGCCTCTTACCAGTCATTTGTTCTAGTATTTTAATACAAGAAACACACAAAACAACTATACACATATCCAACCAAATAAAGTATCAGACATTATCATATGTAAGGACAAATTTTAAATTCTTCATCATATGAAATATACCAAGCACGACAACACTCCCTATAGAGGTTTTTTGCCACGGCTTCCGCAAATCGGGTGCCTTCAATAGGGAGTGCCTCTTAATAGTCATTTGTTCTCGTATTTTAATACAAGAAACACACAAAAACTTCAATATTATTCGTATATAGTAACAACTATACACATATCCAACCAAATAAAGTATCAGACATTGCCGGCTAGGTATTTTCCCCATATCATATGCAAAGACGAATTTTAAATTTTTCATCATATGAAATATACCAAGCACGACACCACTCCCTATAAAGGTTTTCTGCCACGGCTTCCGCAAATCGGGTGATAACAATCGAGAGTGCCCCTTA
>NW_023003395.1:0-667 GCF_900245975.1 Drosophila guanche | reverse complement strand
TGCAAAATTTGGTGGCTCTAGCTTTTATAGTCTCTGAGATTCAGGTGCTCAACAAGACGGACGGACAGACAGACAGGGCTCAATCGACTCGGCTATTGATGGTGATCAAGAATATATACACTTTATGGGGTCGGAAACGATTCCTTCTGTGTGTTACATACATTAACTTTGTGCACAAATACAATATACCCATTTACTCTTCGAGTACCGGGTATAAAACAAATATAAGCTGCGAGAGGGGGGGGGGGGGTTTGGTTAAAAGTCGGCAGAGGCAGAGGCAGAGGGACGGCAGAGGCAGAGGCCGAGGGAAGCAAAGTGTGAATGAGAGAATGTGAAAAGAACAACAAAAGCTGCAGGACAGTGTGGGTTTAGCCACTGCTAATTAATTTCTTCTTTCTGGCTATAATAATGATCCAATCGGATCCCAATTTGGTGATCTGATAGATATGGCCATTCCCTACAGAATGGCGTTATTAGTTTTCTTCTATCTTTAAAATTGTAGATTTGGGAGGTTTTCGCCCTTTTGCGGGGGCGGAATGGGGCGGGGCACATTTTTTAAATACACTTGTAACAGTGTGAGCATACAGAAGTCTGGATGCAAAATTTGGTAGCTCTAGCTTTTATAGTCTCTGAGATTCAGGTGCTCAACAAGACGGACGGACAGACG
>NW_023003394.1:0-668 GCF_900245975.1 Drosophila guanche | reverse complement strand
TATTAAGGAAGCAATTTTTAGTTTAAGGATTTTTCAGAGGTTGCGGTTTGTTTTCTCAAATAACTTAAGTATCTTAATTTTGGTTGTAAAAAACTTTGATTATCTGAAAAGTTGATTGATACTGCTATAAAATGGATTCAAACTCTGTGTGGTTTTGGCCTACCGTCTGGGTAAAGCTTTGAAATGCAAAAATGTGAATTGTTGTGAGATTTTTTTTTTCTCGAAATTTTGACTTTAAACACTCGGGAAAAGTCGGATTTATTTTCTATGGCAGAACTTGTTTTTTAAGAATTAGCCATTTTGAAATTTTTAGTTTAAGGTTTTTTCAGAGGTTGCGGTTTGTTTTTTCACATATCTTAAGTATCTTAGTTTTGGTTGTAAAAAACTTTGATTATCTGAATAGTTGATTGATTCTGCTAAAAAATGGATCCAAACTCTGTGTGGTTTTGGCCTACCGTATCGGAAAAGCTTTGAAATGCAAAAATGTTGATTGTAGTGAGATTTTTTGTTTTCGAAATTTTTACTTTAAAAACTCGGGAAAAGTCGGGTTTATTTTCTATGGCAGAACTTGTTTTTTAAGAACTTATTAAGGAAGTAATTTTCAGTTTAAGGTTTTTTCAGAGGTTGCGGTTTGTTTTCTCAAATAACTTAAGTATCTTAATTTTGGT
>NW_023003393.1:0-668 GCF_900245975.1 Drosophila guanche | reverse complement strand
GCCAAAACCACTCAGAGTTTGGATCCATTTTATAGCAGTATCAATCAACTTTTCAGATAATCAAAGTTTTTTACAACCACAGTTAAGATACTTAAGTTATGTGAAAAAACAAACCAAAACCTCTGAAAAAACCTTAAACTAAAAATTACAAAATTGCTAGTTCTTAAAAAACAAGTTCTGCCATAGAAAATAAAACCAACTTTTCCCGAGTTTTTAAAGTCAAAATTTCGAAAAAAAAAATCTCACAACAATCCACATTTTTGCATTTCAAAGCTTTTCCGAGACGGTAGCCCAAAACCACACAGAGTTTGGATCCATTTTATAGCAGAATCAATCAACTTTTCAGATAATCAAAGTTTTTTTGCAACCAGATCTAAGATACTTAAGTTATGAAAAAAAAACAAACCGCAAGCTCTAAAAAAAACCTTAAACTAAAAATTACTTCCTTAATAAGTTCTTAAAAGAAAAGTTCTTCCATAGAAAATAAACCCGACCTTTCCCGAATTTTTAAAGTAAAAATTTCGAAAACAAAAAATCTCACAACAATAAGCATTTTTGCATTTCAAAGCTTAACCGAGACGGTAGGCCAAAACCACACAGAGTTTGGATCCATTTTATAGCAGTATCAATCAACTATTCAGATAATTAAAGTTTTTTACAACCAAAAT
>NW_023003392.1:0-668 GCF_900245975.1 Drosophila guanche | reverse complement strand
TTGAAAATTCTTAAAAGAAAAGTTCTGCCATAGAAAATAAACCCGACTATTCCCGAATTTGTAAAGTCAAAATGTCGTGAAAAATACCTCACTAAAATCAACATTTTTGCATTTCAAAGCTTTACCCAGACGGTAGGCCACAACCACACACAGTTTGGATCCATTTTATGGCAGTATCAATCAATTTTACAGATAATTAAAGTTTTTTGCAACCAGATCTAAGATACTTAAGATATGTGAAAAAACAAACAGCTTCTTCTAAAAAAACTTTAAACTAAAAATTACATCTTTAATAAGTTCCTAAAAAAAGTTCTGCCATAGAAAATAAACCCGACTGTTCCCGAGTTTTTAAAGTCAATATTTCGACAATAAAAATTTAACAACAATCAACATTTTTGCATTTCAAAGCTTTTCCCAGACGGTAGACCAAAACCACAAAGAGTTTGGATCCATTTTATAGCAGTATCAATAAACTTTTCAGATAATCAAAGTTTTTTGCAACCAGATCTAAGATACTTAAGCTATGTGAAAAAAACAAACCGCAACCTCTGAAAAAACCTTAAAAAAAATGTACAAACTTTGAAAATTCTTAAAAGAAAAGTTCTGCCATAGAAAATAAAACCAACTTTTCCCGAGTTTTTAAAGTCAAAATTTCGAAAAAAAAAAAT
>NW_023003391.1:0-668 GCF_900245975.1 Drosophila guanche | reverse complement strand
TGGAAATGCGGCCACGAATGCCCTCCCTTCCATGATCGCTATAATCCGATAAAGTTATACGGCGATCCCAAAAAAAGGTCTATGCCGCAATACCTCTGCCTACGTTCCCTACACGACGCATGACCCCCTCAAGTTAAGCGCACTTAGCAGGAGTTCATATTAACGCTTATAGCTAAATTTATTCAACATCGCAAAACACTTCCAAAAGTATCGATTTTACACTAGATTTTGAAACAACTTATGTCGATTTACCCAAAAAAAAAAGGAAAATAATATAAAGTAGGAAAGAAAATTATAAAAATATATCAAAGAAAAAGTAAATGTATATATGAATATAATAGGTGAAATGTAACATTAAATTAAGATACGATTATTGAATATGGAATATAAATGAATGGGACTAAATATAATAATGAAAAGCATATGTTCAAAAAAAAAGAAGGAAAACAAAAAAAGAATTTATTTTTTTTTGGCTAGTGTACTTTTCGTTTTAGTTTCTCCATGTAAGCAACTGCATGGAATGCATGGCGTGCACAAATTACAATAGCAGCAAAAGCAACAAAGCTCTGGCGCTAGTGCATAAACTTTTATGCGCTGGTCGGTTCGTCTAGCGGGAAGAACGCACCAAAAGGGAACAAAAAAAATTTGATCTTTTATCACTCACAGTT
>NW_023003390.1:0-668 GCF_900245975.1 Drosophila guanche | reverse complement strand
CTATAAAATGGATCCAAACTCTGTGTGGTTTTGGCCTACCGTCTGGGTAAAGCTTTGAAATGCAAAAATGTTGATTGATGTGAGATTTTTTTTTCGATATTTTTACTTTAAAAACTCGGGAGAAGTCGTTTTTATTTTCTATGCCAGAACTTGTTTTTTAAGAACTAGCAATTTTGTAATTTTTAGTTTAAGGTTTTTTCAGAGGTTGCGGTTTATTTTTCACATAACTTAAGTATCTAAGATCTGGTTGCAAAAAACTTTGACTATCAGAAAAGTTGATTGATTCTGCTATAAAATGGATCCAAACTCTGTGTGGTTTTGGCCTACCATCTGGGTAAAGCTTTAAAGTGCAAAAATGTTGATTTTTGTGATGTATTTTGTACGAAATTTTGGCTTTAAAAACTCGGGTTTATTTTCTATGGCAGAACTTTTTTTTTTAGAAACTTATTAATGAAGTAATTTTTAGTTTAAGGTTTTTCAGAGGTTGCGGTTTGTTTTTCACATAACTTAAGTATCTTAATTTTGGTTGTAAAAAATTATGATTATCTGAAAAGTTGATTGATACTGCTATAAAATGGATCCAAACTGTTTGTGGTTATGGCCTACCGTCTCGGAAAAGCTTTGAAATGCAAAAATGTTGATTGTTGTGGGATTTTTTTTTTTTTTTT
>NW_023003389.1:0-668 GCF_900245975.1 Drosophila guanche | reverse complement strand
GGCCATTCCCTACAGAATGGCGTTTTTAGTTTTTTTCTATCTCTAAACTGTGGTGATCTGATATATATGGCCATTCCCTATAGAATGGCGTTTTTTATTTTCTTTTATCTTTAAAATTGTAGATTTGGGAGGTTTTCGCCCTTTTGCGGGGGCGGAAGGGGGCGGGGCACATTTTTTAAATACACTTGTCACAGTGTGAGCATACAGAAGTCTGGATGCAAAATTTGGTGGCTCTAGCTTTTATAGTCTCTGAGATTCAGGTGCTCAAGAAGACGGACGGACAGACAGACAGGGCTCAATCGACTCGGCTATTGATGGTGATCAAGAATATATACACTTTATGGGGTCAGAAACGATTCCTTCTGTGTGTTACATACATTAACTTTGTGCACAAATACAATATACCCTATTAACTCTTCGAGTACCGGGTATAACACAAATATAAGCTGCGCGATGGGGGGGGGGGGGTGGTTAAAAGTCGGCAGAGGCAAAGGCCGAGTGAAGCAAAGTGTGAATGAGAGATGGTGAAAAGAACAACAAAAGCTGCAGGACAGTGTGGGTTTAGCCACTGCTTATAAATTTCTTCTTTCTGGCTATAATAATGATCCAATCGGATCCCAATTTGGTGATCTGATAGATATGGGCATTCCCTACAGAATGGCGTTTTT
>NW_023003388.1:0-668 GCF_900245975.1 Drosophila guanche | reverse complement strand
AAGAACTTATTAAGGATGTAATTTTTATTTTATGGTTTTTTCAGAGGTTGCGGTTTGTTTTTTCACATAACTTAAGTATCTTAGATCTGGTTGCAAAAAACTTTGATTATCTGAAAAGTTGATTGATACTGCTATAAAATGGATCCAAACTCTGTGTGGTTTTGGCCTACCGTCTGGGTAAAGCTTTGAAATGCAAAAAGGTTGATTTTTGTGAGGTATTTTTTAAGAAATTTTTACTTTTAAAACTCGGAAAGAGTCGGGTTTATTTTCTATGACAGAACTTGTTTTTTAAGAACTTATTAAGGATGTTATTTTTATTTTATGGTTTTTTCAGAGGTTGCGGTTTGTTTTTTCACATAACTTAAGTATCTTAGATCTGGTTGCAAAAAACTTTGATTATCTGAAAAGTTGATTGATACTGCTATAAAATGGATCCAAGCTCTGTGTGGTTTTGGCCTACCGTCTGGGTAAAGCTTTAAAATGCAAAAATGTTGATTTTTGTGAGGTATTTTTTAAGAAATTTTTACTTTTAAATCTCGGAAAGAGTCGGGTTTATTTTCTATGGCAGAACTTGTTTTTTAAGAACTTATTAAGGATGTAATTTTTATTTTATGGTTTTTTCAGAGGTTGCGGTTTGTTTTTTCACATAACTTAAGTATCTTAGATCT
>NW_023003387.1:0-668 GCF_900245975.1 Drosophila guanche | reverse complement strand
TAAGTTCTTAAAAAACAAGTTCTGCCATAGAAAATAAACCCGACTTTTCCCGAGTTTTTAAAGTAAAAGTTTCGAAAACAAAAAATCTCACAACAATCCACATTTTTGCATTTCAAAGCTTTTCCGAGACGGTAGGCCAAAACCACACAGAGTTTCGATCCATTTTATAGCAGTATGAATCAACTATTCAGATAATCAAAGTTTTTTACAACCAAAATTAAGATTCTTAAGATATGTGAAAAAACAAACCGCAACCTCTGAAAAAACTTTAAACTGAAAATTACTTCCTTAATAAGTTCTTAAAAAACAAGTTCTGCCATAGAAAATAAAGCCGACTTTTCCCGAGTTTTTAAAGTAAAAGTTTCGAAAACAAAAAATCTCACAACAATACACATTTTTGCATTTCAAAGCTTTTCCGAGACGGTAGGCCAAAACCACACAGAGTTTCGATCCATTTTATAGCAGTATGAATCAACTATTCAGATAATCAAAGTTTTTTACAACCAAAATTAAGATACTTAAGTTATTTGAGAAAACAAACCGCAACCTCTGAAAAAACCTTAAACTGAAAATTACTTCCTTAATAAGTTCTTAAAAAACAAGTTCTGCCATAGAAAATAAACCCGACTTTTCCCGAGTTTTTAAAGTAAAAATTTCGAAAACAAAAA
>NW_023003386.1:0-668 GCF_900245975.1 Drosophila guanche | reverse complement strand
TCTGAAATGCAAAAATGTTGATTGTTGTGAGATTTTCATTGTCGAAATATTGACTTTAAAAACTCGGGAACAGTCGGATTTATTTTCTATGGCAGAACTTATCTTTTAAGAATTTTCAAAATTTGTACTTTTTTTCAGTAAAGTTTTTTCAGAGGTTTCGGTTTGTTGTTTCACATAACTTAAGTATCTTAGATCTGGTTGCAAAAAACTTTGATTATCTGAAAAGTTTATTGATACTGCTATAAAATGGATCCAAACTGTGTGTGGTTTTTTCCTACCGTCTGGGTAAAGCTTTGAAATGCAAAAATGTTGGTTGTTGTGAGATTTTAATTGTTAAATTATTGATTTTAAAAACTCGGGAACATTAGGGTTTATTTTCTATTGCAGAACTTTTCTTTTAACATTTTCAAAGTTTGTACATTTTTTGTTTAAGGTTTTTTCAGAGGTTGTGGTTTGTTTTTTCACATAACTTAAGTATCTTAGATCTGGTTGCAAAAAACTTTGATTTTCTGAAAAGTTGATTGATACTGCTAAAAAATTGATCCAAACTGTGTGTGGTTTTGGTCTACCGTCTGGGAAAAGCTTTGATATGCAAAAATGTTGATTTTTGTGAGGTATTTTTAACGAAATTTTGACTTTAAAAACTCGGGAACAGTCGGGTTTATTTT
>NW_023003385.1:0-668 GCF_900245975.1 Drosophila guanche | reverse complement strand
GAAGAGTAAATAGGGTATATTGTATTTGTGCACAAAATTAATGTATGTAACACACAGAAAGAATCGTTTCCGACCCCATAAAGTGTATATATTCTTGATCACCATCAATAGCCGAGTCGATTGAGCCCTGTCTGTCTGTCCGTCTGTCCGTCCGTCTGTCCGTCCGTCTTGTTGAGCACCTGAATCTCAGACACTATAATAGCTAGAGCCACCAAATTTTGCATCCAGACTTCTGTATGCTCACACTGTTACAAGTGTATTTAAAAAATGTGCCCCGCCCCCTTCCGCCCCCGCAAAAGGGCGAAAACCTCCCAAATCTACAATTTTAAAGATAAAAGAAAACTAAAAACGCCATTCTGTAGGGAATGGCCATATCTATCAGATCATTACAATTTAAAGATAGAAGAAAACTTAGAACGCCATTCTGTAGGGAATGGCCATATCTATCAGATCACCAAATTGGGATCCGATTGGATCATTATTATAGCCAGAAAGAAGAAATTAATTAGCAGTGGCAAAACCCACACTGTCCTGCAGCTTTTGTTGTTCTTTTCACATTCTCTCATTCACACTCTGCTTCACTCGGCATCTGCCTCTGCCGTCCCTCTGCCCTACCATTCTGTAGGGAATGGCCATATCTATCAGATCAATAAATTGGGATCCGATAT
>NW_023003384.1:0-668 GCF_900245975.1 Drosophila guanche | reverse complement strand
GGGGGGGGGGGGTGGTTAAAAGTCGGCAGAGGCAGAGGGATGGCAGAGGCAGAGGCCGAGTGAAGCAGAGTGTGAATGGGAGAATGTGAAAAGAACAACAAAAGCTGCAGGACAGTGTGGGTATAGCCACTGCTAATTAATTTCTTCTTTCTGGCTTTAATAATGATCCGATCGGATCCCAATTTGGTGATCTGTTAGATATGGCCATTCCCTACAGAATGGCGTTTTTAGTTTTCCTCTATCTTTAAAATTGTAGATTTGTTAGGTTTTCGCCCTTTTGCGGGGGCGGAATGGGGCGGGGCACATTTTTTAAATACACTTGTAACAGTGTGAGCATACAGAAGTCAAGATGCAAAATTTGGTGGCTCTAGCTTTTATAGTCTCTGAGATTCAGGTGCTCAACAAGACGGACGGACAGACGGACGGACAGACGGACGTTCAGACGGACAGACAGGCAGGGCTCAATCGACTCGGCTATTGATGGTGATCAAGAATATATACACTTTACGGGGTCGGAAACGATTCCTTCTGTGTGTTACATACATTAACTTTGTGCACAAATACAATTTACCCTATTTACTCTTCGAGTACCGGCTATAAAACAAATATAAGCTGCGTGAGGGGGTGGGGGGGGGGGGGGGGGGGGGGTGGTTAAAAGTCGGCAGAGG
>NW_023003383.1:0-668 GCF_900245975.1 Drosophila guanche | reverse complement strand
TCAACTTTTCAGATAATCAAAGTTTTTTACAACCAAAATTAAGATACTTAAGTTATGTAAAAAAACAAACCGCAACCTCTGAAAAAACCTTAAACTTAAAATTACTTTCTTAATACGTTTTTAAAAAACAAGTTCTGCCATAGAAAAAAAAACCCGAGTTTTTAAAGTCAAAATTTCGTACAAAATACCTCACAAAAATGACCATTTTTGCATTTTAAAGCTTAACCCAGAAGGTAGGCCAAAACCACAAAGAGTTTGGATCCATTTTATAGCAGAATCAATCAAATTTTCAGATAATCAAAGTTTTTTACAACCAATATTAAGATACTTAAGTTATGTGAAAAACCAACCGCAACATCTGAAAAAACCTTAAACTTAAAATTACTTCCTTAATAAGTTCCTAAAAAACAAGTTCTGCCAATGAAAATAAACCCAACTTCTCCCGAGTTTTTAAAGTAAAAATATCGAAAAAAAAAAAAAATCTCACATCAATCAACATTTTTGCATTTCAAAGCTTTACCCAGACGGTAGGCCAAAACCACACAGAGTTTGGATCCATTTTAAAGGAGTATCAATCAACTTTTCAGATAATCAAAGTTTTTTACAACCAAAATTGAGATACTTAAGTTATGTGAAAAAACAAACCGCAACCTCTGAAAAAATCTTAA
>NW_023003382.1:0-668 GCF_900245975.1 Drosophila guanche | reverse complement strand
AATCTGTATATTTCCCAGACGGTAAAGCAAAAACACAAAGTGTTTGGAACCAAAACCACACAGAGTTTGGATCCACTTGATAGCAGTATGAATAAACTTTTCAGATAAACAAAGTTCCATACAACCAGATCTAAGATAACTAGGTTATGTGAAAAAAACAAACCTCAACCTCAAAATCAAAATTTCGAAAAAAAAAATCGAACATCAATCAACATTTTTGCATTTCAAAGCTTTACCCAGACGGTAGGCCAAAACCACACAGTTTGGATCCATTTTCTAGCAGTATCAATCAACTTTTCAGATAATCAAAGTTTTTTACAACCAAAATTAAGATACTTAAGTTATGTAAAAAAACAAACCACAACCTCTGAAAAAACCTTAAACTAAAAATTACAAAATTGCTAGTTCTTAAAAAACAAGATTTTCCATAGAAAATAAAAGCGTCTTTTCCCGAGTTTTTAAAGTCAAGATTTCGAAAAAAAAATCTCACAACAATCAACATTTTTGCATTTCAAAGCTTTTCCGAGACGGTAGGCCAAAACCACAAAAAGTTTGGATCCATTTAATAGCAGTATCAATCAACTTTTCAGATAATCAAGGGTTTTTACAACCAAAATTAAGATACTTAAGTTATGTGAAAAAACAAACCACAACCTCTGAAAAAACCT
>NW_023003381.1:0-668 GCF_900245975.1 Drosophila guanche | reverse complement strand
ACAACAATCAACATTTTTGCATTTCAAAGCTTTACCCAGACGGTAGGCCAAAACCACACAGAGTTTGGATCCATTTTATAGCAGAATCAATCAACTTTTCAGATAATCAAAGTTTTTTGCAATCAGATCTAAGATACTAAACTTATGTGAAAAAACCGCAACCTCTGAAAACCCCTTAAACTTAAAATTACAAAATTGATAGTTCTTAAAAATCAAGTTCTGCCATTGAAAATAAAGCCGACTTTTTCCGAGTTTTTAAAGTCAAAATTTCGAAAAAAAAAATCTCACAACAATCCACATTTTTGCATTTCAAAGCTTTACCCAGACGGTAGGCCAAAACCACACAGAGTTTGGACCATTTTATAGTAGAATCAATCAACTTTTCAGATAATCAAAGTTTTTTGCAATCAGATCTAAGATACTTAAGTTATGTGAAAAAACTCCAACCTCTGAAAACCCCTTAAACTAAAAATTACAAAATTGATAGTTCTTAAAAAACAAGTTCTGCCATAGAAAATAAAGCCGACTTTTCCCGAGTTTTTAAAGTCAAAATTTCGAAAAAAAAAAATCTCACAACAATCCACATTTTTGCATTTCAAAGCTTTACCCAGACGGTAGGCCAAAACCACACAGAGTTTGGATCCATTTTATAGCAGTATCAATCAACT
>NW_023003380.1:0-668 GCF_900245975.1 Drosophila guanche | reverse complement strand
AAAAAACTTTGATTATCTGAAAAGTTGATTGATACTGCTATAAAGTGGATCCAAACTCTGTGTGGTTTTGGCCTACCGTCTCGGAAAAGCTTTGAAATGCAAAAATGTTGATTGTTGTGAGATTTTTTTTTCTTCGAAATTTTGACTTTAAAAACTCGGGAAAAGTTGGTTTTATTTTCTATGGCAGAACTTGTTTTTTAAGAACTAGCAATTTTGTAATTTTTAGGTTAAGGTTTTTTCAGAGGTTGTGGTTTGTTTTTTTACATAACTTAAGTATCTTAATTTTGGTTGTAAAAAACTTTGATTATATGAAAAGTTGATTGATACTGCTATAAAATGGATCCAAACTCTGAGTGGTTTTGGCCTACCGTCTCGAAAAGCTTTGAAATGCAAAAATGTGGATTGTTGTGATATTTTTTTTTCTCGAAATTTTGACTTTAAAAACTCGGGAAAAGTTGGATTTATTTTCTATGGCAGAACTTGTTTTTTAAGAACTAGCAATTTTGTAATTTTTAGTTTAAGGTTTTTTCAGAGGTTGCGGTTCGTTTTTTCACATAACTTAAGTATCTTAATTTTGGTTGTAAAAAATTTTGATTATCTGAAAAGTTGATTGATACTGCTATAAAGTGGATCCAAACTCTGTGTGGTTTTGGCCTACCGTCTGGGTA
>NW_023003379.1:0-668 GCF_900245975.1 Drosophila guanche | reverse complement strand
GAATGGCGTTTTTAGTTTTCTTCTATTTTTGAAATTGTATATTTGGGAGGTTTTCGCCCTTTTGCGGGGTCGGAAAGGGGCGGGGCACATTTTTTAAATACACTTGTAACAGTGTGAGCATACAGAAGTCTGGATGCAAAATTTGGTGGCTCTAGCTTTTATAGTCTCTGAGATTCAGGTGCTCAACAAGACGGATGGACAGACGGACGGACAGACAGGGCTCAATCGACTCGGCTATTGATGGTGATCAAGAATATATACACTTTATGGTGTCGGAAACGATTCCTTCTGTTTGTTACATACATTAACTTTGTGCACAAATACAATATACCCTATTTACTCTTCGGGTACCGGGTATAAAACAAATATAAGCTGCGTATAAAACAAATATAAGCTGCGTGAGGGGGGGGGTGTGGTTAAAAGTCGGCAGAGGCAGAGGCCGAGTGAAGCAGAGTGTGAATGAGAGAATGTGAAAAGAACAACAAAAGCTGCAGGACAGTGTGGGTTTAGCCACTGCTAATTAATTTCTTCTTTCTGGCTATAATAATGATCCGATCGGATCCCAGTTTGGTGATCTGATAGATATGGCCATTCCCTACAGAATGACGTTTTTAGTTTTCTTCTATCTTTAAAATTGTTGATTTGTTAGGTTTTCGCCCTTTTGCGGG
>NW_023003378.1:0-668 GCF_900245975.1 Drosophila guanche | reverse complement strand
AAATTTCGTAATAAATACCTCACAAAAATCAACATTTTTGCATTTCAAATCTGTATATTTCCCAGACGGTAAAGCAAAAACACAAAGTGTTTGGAACCAAAACCACACAGAGTTTGGATCGACTTGATAGCAGTATGAATAAACTTTTCAGATAAACAAAGTTCCATACAACCAGATCTAATATAACTAGGTTATGTGAAAAAAACAAACCTCAACCTCAAAATCAAAATTTCGAAAAAAAAAAATCTAACATCAATCAACATTTTTGCATTTCAAAGCTTTACCCAGACGGTAGGCCAAAACCACACAGTTTGGATCCATTTTATAGCAGTATCAATCAACTTTTCAGATAATCAAAGTTTTTTACAACCAAAATTAAGATACTTAAGTTATGTGAAAAAACAAACCACAACCTCTGAAAAAACCTTAAACTAAAAATTACAAAATTGCTAGTTCTTAAAAAACAAGTTCTGCCATAGAAAATAAAAGCGACTTTTCTCGAGTTTTTAAAGTCAAAATTTCGAAAAAAAAATTCTCACAACAATCAACATTTTTGCATTTCAAAGCTTTTCCGAGACGGTAGGCCAAAACCACAAAAAGTTTGGATCCATTTAATAGCAGTATCAATCAACTTTTCAGATAATCAAGGGTTTTTACAACCAAAATTA
>NW_023003377.1:0-668 GCF_900245975.1 Drosophila guanche | reverse complement strand
AAAAGTAACAAACTTTGAAAATTTTTAAAAGAAAAGTTCTTCCATAGAAAATAAACCCGACTTTTCCCGAATTTTTAAAGTCAAAATTTTGTAAAAAATACCTCACAAAAATCAACATGTTTGCATTTCAAAGCTTTACCGAGACGGTAGGCCAAACCCACACAGAGTTTGGATCCATTTTATAGCTGAATCAATCAACATTTCAGATAATCAAAGTTTTTTACAACCAAAATTAAGATACTTAAGTTATGAAAAAAAAAAACCACAACCTCTGAAAAAACCTTAACCTAAAAACTACAAAATTACTAGTTCTTAAAAAACAAGTTCTGCCATAGAAAATAAAACCGACTTTTCCCTAGTTTTTAAAGTCAAAATTTCGAAAAAAAAAATCTCACAACAATCAACATTTTTGCATTTCAAAGCTTTTCCGAGACCGTAGGCCAAAACCACAAAAAGTTTGGATCCATTAAATAGCAGTATCCATCAACTTTTCAGATAGTCAAGGGTTTTTACAACCAAAATTAAGATACTTAAGTTATGTGAAAAAACAAACCACAACCTCTGAAAAAACCTTAAACTAAAAATTACAAAATTACTAGTTCTTAAAAAACAAGTTCTGCCATAGAAAATAAAACCGACTTTTCCCGAGTTTTTAAAGTCAAAATTTC
>NW_023003376.1:0-668 GCF_900245975.1 Drosophila guanche | reverse complement strand
TGGATCCATTTAATAGCAGTATCAATCAACTTTTCAGATAATCAAAGTTTTTTACAACCAAAATTAAGATACTTAAGTTATGTGAAAAAAACACAACACTGAACAAACCTTAAACCAAAAATTACAAAATTACTAGTTCTTAAAAAACAAGTTCTGCCATAGAAAATAAACCCAACTCTTCCCGAGTTTTTAAAGTCCAGATTTCGTAATAAATACCTCACAAAAATCAACATTTTTGCATTTCAAATCTGTATATTTCCCAGACGGTAAAGTAAAAACACAAAGTGTTTGGAACCAAAACCACACAGAGTTTGGATCCACTTGATAGCACTATGAATAATCTTTTCAGATAAACAAAGTTCCATACAACCAGATCTAAGATAACTAGGTTATGTGAAAAAAACAAACCTCAACCTCAAAGTCAAAATTTCGAAAAAAAAAAAACTAACATCAATCAACATTTTTGCAGTTCAAAGCTTTACCCAGACGGTAACCCAAAACCACACAGTTTGGATCCATTTTATAGCAGTATCAATCAACTTTTCAGATAATCTAAGTTTTTTACAACCAAAATTAAGATACTTAAGTTATGTGAAAAAACAAACCACAACCTCTGAAAAAACCTTAAACTAAAAATTACAAAATTGCTAGTTCTTAAAAAAACAAGT
>NW_023003375.1:0-668 GCF_900245975.1 Drosophila guanche | reverse complement strand
CTGCTCCCGAGTTTTTAAAGTCAATATTTCGACAATAAAAATCTCACAAAAACCAACATTTTTGCATTTCAAAGCTTTACCCAGACGGTAGGCCAAAACCATACACAGTTTGGATTAATTTTTTAGCAGTATCAATCAACTTTTCAGATAATCAAAGTTTTTTGCAACCAGATCTAAGATACTTAAGTTATGTGAAAAATCAAACCGCTACTTCTAAAAAAACTTTAAATTAAAAATTACATCTTTAATAAGTTCCTAAAAAAAAGTTCTGCCACAGAAAATAACCCGACTCTTCCCGAGTTTTTAAAGTCAAAATTTCGTAAAAAATACCTCACAAAGAGTTTGGATCCATTTTATAGCCGTATCAATAAACTTTTCAGATAATCAAAGTTTTTTGCAACCAGATCTAAGATACTTAAGTTATGTGAAAAAACAAACCGAAACCTCTGAAAAAACATTAAACAAAAAGAATACAAACTTTGAAAGCTCTTAAAAAGAAGTTCTGCAATAGAAAATAAACCCTAATGTTCCCGAGTTATTAAAGTCAATATTTCGTCAATAAAAATCTCACAACAACCAACAGTTTTGCATTTCAAAGCTTTACCCAGGCGGTAGGCCAAAACCACACACAGTTTGGATCAATTTTTTAGCAGTATCAATAAACTTTT
>NW_023003374.1:0-668 GCF_900245975.1 Drosophila guanche | reverse complement strand
AATTAAGATACGTAAGTTATTTGAGAAAACAAACCGCAACCTCTGAAAAAACCTTAAACTGAAAATTACTTCCTTATTAAGTTCTTAAAAAACAAGTTCTGCCATAGAAAATAAACCCGACTTTTCCCGAGTTTTTAAAGTCAAAATTTCGAAAACAAAAAATCTCACAACAATCCACATTTTTGCATTTCAAAGCTTTACCCAGACGGTACGCCAAAACCACACAGAGTTTGGATCCATTTTATAGCAGTATCAATCAACTTTTCAGATAATCAAAGTTTTTTACAACCAAAATTAAGATACTTAAGTTATATGAAAAAACAAACCGCAACCTCTGAAAAAACCTTAATCTAAAAGTTACTTCCTTAATAAGTTCTTAAAAAACAAGTTCTGCCATAGAAAATAAACCCGACTTTTCCCGAGTTTTTAAAGTAAAAATTTCGAAAAAAAAAATCTCACAACAATCAAGATTTTTGCATTTCAAAGCTTTACCCAGACGGTAGGCCAAAACCACACAGAGTTTGGATCCATTCCATAGCAGTATCAATCAACTTTTCAGATAATCAAAGTTTTTTACAACCAAAATTAAGATACTTAAGTTATTTGAGAAAACAAACCGCAACCTCTGAAAAAACCTTAAACTGAAAATTACTTCCTTAATAAGTTCT
>NW_023003373.1:0-668 GCF_900245975.1 Drosophila guanche | reverse complement strand
ATAATCAAGGGTTTTTACAACCAAAATTAAGATACTTAAGTTATGTGAAAAAACAAACCACAACCTCTGAAAAAACCTTAAACTAAAAATTACAAAATTGCTAGTTCCTAAAAAACAAGTTCTGCCATAGAAAATAAAACCAACTTTTCCCGAGTTTTTAAAGTCAAAATTTCGAAAACAAAAATCTCACAACAATCAACATTTTTGCATTTCAAAGCTTTTCCGAGACGGTAGGCCAAAACCACACAGAGTTTGGATCCACTTTACAGCAGTATCAATCAACTTTTCAGAAAATCAAAGTTTTTTACAACCAAAATTAAGATACTTAAGTTATGTAAAAAAACAAACCACAACCTCTGAAAAAACCTTAAACTAAAAATTACAAAATTGCTAGTTCTTAAAAAACAAGTTCTGCCATAGAAAATAAAACCAACTTTTCCCAAGTTTTTAAAGTCAAAATTTCGATAATAAAAAATCTAACAACAATCCACATTTTTGCATTTCAAAGCTTTTCCGAGACGGTAGGCCAAAACCACACAGAGTTTGGATCCATTTTATAGCAGAATCAATCAACTTTTTAGATAATCAAGGTTCTTTACAACCAAAATTAAGATACTTAAGTTATGTGAAAAAACAAACCACAACCTCTGAAAAAACCTTAAACTAAA
>NW_023003372.1:0-668 GCF_900245975.1 Drosophila guanche | reverse complement strand
GGTTCGTTTTTTCACATAACTTAAGTATCTTAATTTTGTTTGTAAAAAACTTTGATTATCTGAAAAGTTGATTGATACTGCTATAAAATGGATCCAAACTGAGTGGTTTTGGCCTACCGTCTGGATAAGCCTTTGAAATGCAAAAATGTTGATTGATGTGAGATTTTTTTTTTTTTCGATATTTTTACTTCAAAAACTCGGGAAAAGTCGGGTTTATTTTCTATGGCAGAACTTGTCTTTTAGGAACTTATTAAGGATGTAATTTTTAGTTTAAGGTTTTTTCAGAGGTTGCGGTTTGTTTTTTCACATAAGTTAAGAATCTGAATTTTGGTTGTAAAAAATTTGTATTATCTGAAAAGTTGACTGATACTGCTATAAAATGGATCCAAACTGTGTGGTATTGGCCTACCGTCTGGGTAAAGCCTTAAAATGCAAAAATGTTGATTGATGTGAGATTTTTTTTTTCGATATTTTTACTTTAAAATTTGGGAAAAGTCGGTTTTATTTTCTATGGCAGAACTTGTTTTTTAGGAACTTATTAAGGATGTAATTTTTAGTTTAAGGTTTTTTCAGAGGTTGCGGTTTGTTTTTTCACATAACTTAAGTATCTTAATTTTTGTTGTAAAAAACTTTGATTATCTGAAAAGTTGATTGATACTGCTATATAA
>NW_023003371.1:0-668 GCF_900245975.1 Drosophila guanche | reverse complement strand
CCGAGTTTTTAAAGTCAAAATTTCGTACAAAATACCTCACAAAAATGAACATTTTTGCATTTTAAAGCTTTACCCAGACGGTAGGCCAAAACCACACAGAGTTTGGATCCACTTTATAGCAGTATCAATCAACTTTTCAGATAATCAAAGTTTTTTACAAACAAAATTAAGATACTTAAGTTATGTGAAAAAACGAACCGCAACCTCTGAAAAAACCTTAAACTAAAAATTACAAAATTGCTAGTTCTTAAAAAAACAAGTTCTGCCCTAGAAAATAAAACCAACTTTTCCCGAGTTTTTAAAGTCAAAATTTCGAAAAAAAAAAATCTCACAACAATCCACATTTTTGCATTTCAAAGCTTTTCCGAGACGGTAGGCCAAAACCACACAGAGTTTGGATCCACTTTATAGCAGTATCAATCAACTTTTCAGATAATCAAAACTTTGTACAACCAAAATTAAGATACTTAAGTTATGTGAAAAACCAACCGCAACATCTGAAAAAACCTTAAACTAAAAATTACTTCCTTAATAAGTTCCTAAAAAACAAGTTCTGCCAAAGAAAATAAACCCAACTTTTCCCGAGTTTTTAAAGTAAGAATATCGAAAAAAAAAATCTCACATCAATCAACATTTTTGCATTTCAAAGGCTTTTCCAGACGGTAGGC
>NW_023003370.1:0-668 GCF_900245975.1 Drosophila guanche | reverse complement strand
AGAGACTATAAAAGCTAGAGCCACCAAATTTTGCATCCAGACTTCTGTATGCTCACACTGTTACAAGTGTATTTAAAAAATGTGCCCCGCCCCATTCCGACCCCGCAAAAGGGCGAAAACCTCCCAAATCTACAATTTTAAAGATAGAAGAAAACTAAAAACGCCATTCTGTAGGGAATGGCCATATCTATCAGATCACCACAATTTAAAGATAGAAAAAAACTAAAAACGCCATTCTGTAGGGAATGGCCATATCCATCAGATCACCAAATTGGGATCCGATTGGATCATTATTATAGCCAGAAAGAAGAAATTAATTACCAGTGCCTAAACCCACACTGTCCTACAGCTTTTGTTGTTCTTTTCACATTCTCTCATTCACACTCTGCTTCACTCGGCCTCTGCCTCTGCCTCTGCCGTCCCTCTGCCTCTGCCGACCTTAAACCCCCCCCCCCCCCCCCTCACGCAGCTTATATTTGTTTTATACCCGGTACTCGAAGAGTAAATAGGGTATATTGTATTTGTGCACAAAGTTAATGTATGTAACACACAGAAGGAATCGTTTACGACCCCATAAAGTGTATATATTATTGATCACCATCAATAGCCGAGTCGATTGAGCCCTGTCTGTATGTCTGTCTGTCCGTCCGTCTGTCCGTCCGTCTTGT
>NW_023003369.1:0-668 GCF_900245975.1 Drosophila guanche | reverse complement strand
TAAATACTCGGGAAAAGTCGGGTTTATTTTCTGCGGCAGAACTTGTTTTTTAAGAACTTATTAAAAATATAATTTTTAGTTTAAGGTTTTTTCAGAGGTTGCGGTTTGTTTTTTCCACATAACTTAAGTATCTTAATTTTGGTTGTAAAAAATTTGATTATCTGAAAAGTTGATTGATACTGCTATAAAATGGATCCAAACTCTGTGTGGTTTTGGCCTACCGTCTGGGTAAAGCTTTGAAATGCAAAAATTTTGATTTTTGTGAGGTATTTTTTACGAAATTTTGACTTTAAAAATTCGGGAAAAGTGGGGTTTATTTTCTATAGCAGAACATTTCTTTTACGAATTTCCAAAGATTGTACTTTTTTATTTAAGGTTTTTTAGAATAAGCGGTTTGTTTTTTTCACATAACTTTAGTATCTTAGACCTGGTTGTAAAGAACTTTAATTATCTGAAAAGTTGATTGATGTTGCTATGAAGTGGATCCAAACTGTGTGTGGTTTTGGCCTACCGTCTCTGAAAAGCTTTGAAATGCAAAAATTTTGATTTTTGTGAGGTATTTTGTACGAAATATTGACTTTAAATACTCGGGAAAAGTCGGGTTTATTTTCTGCGGCAGAACTTGTTTTTTAAGAACTTATTAAAAATATAATTTTTAGTTTAAGGTT
>NW_023003368.1:0-668 GCF_900245975.1 Drosophila guanche | reverse complement strand
TTAAGGTTTTTTCAGAGGTTGGGGTTTGTTTTTTCACATAAGTTAAGTATCTTAGTTTTGGTTGCAAAAAACTTTGATTATCTGAAAAGTTGATTGATACTGCCATAAAATGGAACCAACCTCTGTCTGGTTTTGGCCTACAGTCTCGGAAAAGCTTTGAAATGCAAAAATATTGATTGTTGTGAGATTTTTTTTTGTTTGAAATTTTGACTTTAAAAACTCGGGAAAAGTCGGGTTTATTTTCCATGGCAGAACTTTTTTTTTAAGAATCTATTAAGAAAGTAATTTTTTTTTAAGGTTTTTTCAGCGGTAGCGATTTGTTTTTTCACATAGCTTAAGTATCTTAGATCTGGTTGTAAATAACTTTGATTGTCTGAAAATCTGATTGATGCAGATAAAAAGTGAATCCAAGCACTTTGTTGTTTTGGCTTACCGTCTGGGAAATATACACCTTCGAAATGCAAAAATGTTGATTTTTGTGAGGTGTTTTGAACCAAATTTTGACTTTAAAAATTCGGGAAATTTCGGGTCTATTATCTATGGCAGAACTTTTTTTTTAAGAGATTATTAAGAAAGTAATTTTTAGTTTAAGGTTTTTTCAGAGGTTGAGATTTGATTTTTCACATAACTTAAGTATCTTAGATCTGGTTGTAAAGAACTTTGATTAT
>NW_023003367.1:0-668 GCF_900245975.1 Drosophila guanche | reverse complement strand
TTGCGGTTTGTTTTTTCACATAACTTAAGTATCTTAATTTTGGTTGTAAAAAACTTTGATTATCTGAAAAGTTGATTGATACTGCTATAAAATGGATTCAAACTGTGTGGTTTTGGCCTACCGTCTCGGAAAAGCTTTGAAATGCAAAAATGTGGATTGTTGTGAGATTTTTTTGTTTGAAATTTTGACTTTAAAAACTCGGGAAAAGTTTGTTTTATATTCTATGACAGAACTTGTTTTTTAAGAACTAGTAACTTTGTAATTTTTAGTTTAAGGTTTTTTCAGAGGTTGTGGTTTGTTTTTTTACATAACTTAAATATCTTAATTTTGGTTGTAAAAAACTTTGATTATCTGAAAAGTTGATTGATACTGCTATAAAATGGATCCAAACTGTGTGGTATTGGCCTGCCGTCTGGGTAAAGCTTTGAAATGCAAAAATGTTGATTGATGTGAGATTTTTTTTTCGATATTTTTACTTTAAAAACTCGGGAAAAGTCGGGTTTATTTTCTATGGCAGAACTTGTTTTTTACGAACTTATTAAGGATGTAATTTTTAGTTTAAGGTTTTTTCAGAGGTTGCGGTTTGTTTTTTAACATAACTTAAGAATCTGAATTTTGGTTGTAAATAATTTTGATTATCTGAAAAGTTGATTGATACTGCTATAAAG
>NW_023003366.1:0-669 GCF_900245975.1 Drosophila guanche | reverse complement strand
TTAAGTATCTTAATTTTGGTTGTAAAAAACTTTGATTATCTGAAAAGTTGATTGATTCTGCTATAAAATGGATCCAAACTCTGTGTGGTTTTGGCCTACCGTCTCGGAAAAGCTTTGAAATGCAAAAATGTGGATTGTTGTGAGATTTTTTTTTTTCGAATTTTTGACTTTAAAAACTCGGGAAAAGTTGGTTTTATTTTCTATGGCAGAACTTGTTTTTTAAGAACTAGCAATTTTGTAATTTTTAGTTTAAGGTTTTTTCAGAGGTTTCGGTTTGTTTTTTCACATAACTTAAGTATCTTAACTGTGGTTGTAAAAAACTTTGATTATCTGAAAAGTTGATTGATACTGCTATAAAATGGATCCAAACTCTGAGTGGTTTTGGCCTACCGTCTCGAAAAGCTTTGAAATGCAAAAATGTTAATTTTTGTGAGATTTTTTTTTCTCGAAATTTTGACTTTAAAAACTCGGGAAAAGTTGGTTCTATTTTCTATGGCAGAACTTGTTTTTTAAGAACTAGCCATTTTGTAATTTTTAGTTTAAGGTTTTTTCAGAGGTTGCTGTTTGTTTTTTCACATAACTTAAGTATCTTAATTTTGGTTGTAAAAAACTTTGATTATCTGAAAAGTTGATTGATACTGCTATAAAGTGGATCCAAACTCTGTGTGG
>NW_023003365.1:0-669 GCF_900245975.1 Drosophila guanche | reverse complement strand
TTTGTTGAAGGTTTTTTCAGAGGTTGCGTTTTGTTTTTCACATAACTTTAGTATCTTAAATCTGGTTGCAAAAAACTTTGATTATCTGAAAAGTTGATTGATACTGCTATAAAGTGGATCCAAACTCTGTGTGATTTTGGCCTAGCGTCTGGACAAAGCTTTGAAATGCAACAATTTTGATTGTTGTGAGATTTTTTTTTCGAAATTTTGACATTAAAAATTCTGAAAAAGTTGGGTTTATTTTCTATGGCAGAACTTGTTTTTTAAGAACTAATTAAGGATGTAATGTTTGGTTTAAGGTTTTTTCAGAGGTTGCGGTTTGTTTTTTCACATAACTTGTCACATAACTGGTTGTCAAGAACTTTGATTATCTGAAAAGTTGATTGGTACTGCCATAAAGTGGATGCAAACTCTGTGTGGTTTTCGCCTACCGTCTGGGTAAAGCTTTGAAATGCAAAAATGTTGATTTTTGTGAGGTATTTTTTTTACGAAATTTAGACTTTAAAAGCTCGGGAAGACTTGGTCTTATTTTCTATGGCAGAGTTTTTTTTTTAGAATTTATTAAGAAAGTAACTTTTTGTTTAAGGTTTTTTTGAGAGGTAGCGATTTGTTTTTTCACATAACTTGTCACATAACTGGTTGTCCAGAACATTGATTATCTGAAAAGTT
>NW_023003364.1:0-669 GCF_900245975.1 Drosophila guanche | reverse complement strand
AAAAATTATAAAATTGATAGTTCTTAAAAAACAAGTTCTGCCATAGAAAACAAAACCGACTTTTCCCGAGTTTTTAAAGACACAAACTCGTAAAAAATACCTCACAAAAATCAACATATTTGCAATTCAAAGCTTTACCCAGACGGTAGGCCAAAACCACACAGAGTTTGGATCCATTTTATAGCAGTATCAATCAACTTTTCAGATAATCAAAGTTTTTTACAACCAAAATTAAGATACTTAAGTTATTTGAGAAAACAAACCGCAACCTCTGAAAAACCCTTAAACTAAAAATTGCTTCCTTAATAAGTTCTTAAAAAACAAGTTCTGCCATAGAAAATAAACCCGACTTTTCCCGAGTTTTTAAAGTCAAAATTTCGAAAAAAAAAAATCTCACAACAATCCACATTTTTGTATTTCAAAGCTTTACCCAGACGGTAGGCCAAAACCACACAGAATTTGGATTCATGTTATAGCAGAATCAATCAACTTTTCAGATAATCAAAGTTTTTTGCAATCAGATCTAAGATACTTAAGTTATGTGAAAAAACCGCAACCTCTGAAAACCCCTTAAACTAAAAATTACAAAATTGATAGTTCTTAAAAACAAGTTCTGCCATAGAAAATAAACCCGACTTTTCCCGAGTTTTTAAAGTCAAAAATTCGAAA
>NW_023003363.1:0-669 GCF_900245975.1 Drosophila guanche | reverse complement strand
ATTTTCTATGGCAGAACTTTTTTTTAGGAACTTATTAAAGATGTAATTTTTAGTTTAACGTTTTTTTAGAAGTAGCGGTTTGTTTTTTCACATAACTTAAGTATCTTAGATCTGGTTGCAAAAAACTTTGATTATCTGAAAAGTTTATTGATACTGCTAAAAAACTGATCCAAACTGTGTGTGGTTTTGGCCTACCGTCTGGGTAAATCTTTGAAATGCAAAAATGTTGGTTGTTGTGAGATTTTTATTGTCGAAATATTGACTTTACAAATTCGGGAACATTAGGGTTAATTTTCTATGGCAGAACTTTTTTTTAGGAACTTATTAAATATGTAATTTTTAGCTTAAAGGTTTTTTAGAAGTAGCGGTTTGTTTTTTCACATAACTTAAGTATCTTAGATCTGGTTGCAAAAAACTTTGATTATCTGAAAAGTTTATTGATACTGCTAAAAAATTGATCCAAACTGTGTGTGGTTTTGGCCTACCGTCTGGGTAAAGCTTTGAAATGCAAAATTGTTGGTTGTTGTGAGATTTTTATTGTCGAAATATTGACTTTAAAAACCCGGGAACAGTCGGGTTTATTTTCTATGGCAGAACTGGTTTTTTAAGAACTTATTAAGGATGTAATTTTTAGTTTTAGGTTTTTTCAGAGGTAGTCATTTGTTTTTT
>NW_023003362.1:0-669 GCF_900245975.1 Drosophila guanche | reverse complement strand
TTAAAATTGGGGCGGAATGGGGCGGGGCACATTTTTTAAATACACTTGTAACAGTGTGAGCATACAGAAGTCTGGATGCAAAATTTGGTGGCTCTAGCTTTTATAGTCTCTGAGATTCAGGTGCTCAACAAGACGGACGGACAGACGGACGGACAGACGGACGGACAGGCGGACAGACAGACAGGGCTCAATCGACTCGGCTATTGATGGTGATCAAGAATATATACACTTTATGGGGTCGGAAACGATTCCTTCTGTGTGTTTAAAGTCGGCAGAGGCAGAGGGACAGCAGAGGCAGAGGCCGAGTGAAGCAGAGTGTGAATGAGAGAATGTGAAAAGAACAACAAAAGCTGCAGGACAGTGTGGGTTTAGCCACTGCTAATTAATTTCTTCTTTCTGGCTATAATAATGATCCAATCGGATCCCAATTTGGTGATCTGATAGATATGGCCATTCCCTACAGAATGGCCTTTTTAGTTTTCTTCTATCTTTAAAATTGTAGATTTGGGAGGTTTTCGCCCTTTTGCGGGGGCGGAATGGGGCGGGGCACATTTTTTAAATACACTTGTAACAGTGTGAGCATACAGAAGTCTGGATGCAAAATTTGGTGGCTCTAGCTTTTATAGTCTCTGAGATTCAGGTGCTCAACAAGACGGACGGACAGACGGA
>NW_023003361.1:0-669 GCF_900245975.1 Drosophila guanche | reverse complement strand
AAGCTTTAAAATGCAAAAATGTTCATTTTTGTGAGGTATTTTGTACGAAATTTTGACTTTAAAAACTCGGGTTTTTTTCTATGGCAGAACTTGTTTTTTAAGAACTTATTAAGAAAGTAATTTTAAGTTTAAGGTTTTTTCAGAGGTTGCGGTTTGTTTTTTTACATAACTTAAGTATCTTAATTTTGGTTGTAAAAAACATTGATTATCTGAAAAGTTGATTGATACTGCTATAAAATGGATCCAAACTGTGTGGTATTGGCCTACCGTCTAGGTAAAGCTTTAAAATGCAAAAATGTTGATTGATGTGAGATTTTTTTTTCGATATTTTTACTTTAAAAACTCGGGAAAAGTCGGGTTTATTTTCTATGGCAGAACTTGTTTTTTAGGAACTTATTAAGGATGTAATTTTTAGTTTAAGGTTTTTTCAGAGGTTGCGGTTTGTTTTTTCACATAACTTAAGAATCTGAATTTTGGTTGTAAAAAATTTTGATTATCTGAAAAGTTGATTGATACTGCTATATAATGGATCCAAACTCTGTGTGGTTTTGGCCTACCGTCTCGGAAAAGCTTTGAAATGCAAAAATGTGAATTGTTGTGAGATTTTTTTTTTTGAAATTTTGACTTTAAAAACTCGGGAAAAGTTGGTTTTATTTTCTATGGCAGAAC
>NW_023003360.1:0-669 GCF_900245975.1 Drosophila guanche | reverse complement strand
GATTATCTGAAAAGTTGATTGATACTGCTATAAAGTGGATCCAAACTCTGTGTGGTTTTGGCCTACCGTCTCGGAAAAGCTTTGAAATGCAAAAATGTGGATTGTTGTGAGATTTTTTTTTCGAAATTTTGACTTTAAAAACTCGGGAAAAGTTGGTTTTATTTTCGATGGCAGAGCTTGTTTTTTTAAGAACCAGCAATTTTGTAATTTTTAGTTTAAGGTTTTTTCAGAGGTTGCGGTTCGTTTTTTTCACATAACTTAAGTATCTTAATTTTGTTTGTAAAAAACTTTGATTATCTGAAAAGTTGATTGACACTGCTATAAAATGGATCCAAACTGAGTGGTTTTGGCCTACCGTCTGGATAAAGCTTTGAAATGCAAAAATGTTGATTGATGTGAGATTTTTTTTTTTCGATATTTTTACTTTAAAAACTCGGGAAAAGTTGGGTTTATTTTCTTTGGCAGAACTTGTTTTTTAGGAACTTATTAAGAAAGTAATTTTTATTTTAAGATTTTTTCAGATGTTGCTGTTGGTTTTTCACATAACTTAAGTATCTTAATTTTGGTTGTAAAAAACTTTGATTATCTGAAAAGTTGATTGATTCTGCTATAAAATGGATCCAAACTCTCTGTGGTTTTGGCCTACCGTCTGGGTTAAGCTTTAAAATG
>NW_023003359.1:0-669 GCF_900245975.1 Drosophila guanche | reverse complement strand
TCCACATTTTTGAATTTCAAAGCTTTTCGAGACGGTAGGCCAAAACCACCCAGAGTTTGGATTCATTTTATAGCAGTATCAATCAACTTTTCAGATAATCAAAGTTTTTTACAACCACAGTTAAGATACTTAAGTTATGTGAAAAAATAAACCGAAACCTCTGAAAAAACCTTAAACTAAAAATAACAAAATTGCTAGTTCTTAAAAAACAAGTTCTGCCATAGAAAATAAAACCAACTTTTCCCGAGTTTTTAAAGTCAAAATTTCGAAAAAAAAAATCTCACAACAATCAACATTTTTTCATTTCAAAGCTTTTCCGAGACCATAGGCCAAAACCACACACCAAAACCACAATTACAAAATTGCTAGTTCTTAAAAAACAAGTTCTGCCATAGAAAATAAAACCAACTTTTCCCGAGTTTTTAAAGTCAAAATTTCGAAGAAAAAAAATCTCACAACAATCCACATTTTTGCATTTCAAAGCTTTTCGAGACGGTAGGCCAAAACCACCCAGAGTTTGGATTCATTTTATAGCAGTATCAATCAACTTTTCAGATAATCAAAGTTTTTTACAACCACAGTTAAGATACTTAAGTTATGTGAAAAAACAAACCGAAACCTCTGAAAAAACCTTAAACTAAAAATTACAAAATTGCTAGTTCTTAAAAA
>NW_023003358.1:0-669 GCF_900245975.1 Drosophila guanche | reverse complement strand
ATAGAAAATAAACCCGACTTTCCCCGAGTTTTTAAAGTAAAAATTTCGAAAACAAAAAATCTCACAACAATCAAGATTTTTGCATTTCAAAGCTTTACGCAGACGGTAGGCCAAAACCACACAGAGTTTGGAACCATTTTATAGCAGAATCAATCAACTTTTCAGATAATCAAAGTTTTTTACAATCAAAATTAAGATACTTAAACTGAAAAAATCTCACAACAATCCACATTTTTGCATTTCAAAGCTTTTCCGAGACGGTAGGCCAAAACCACACAGAGTTTGGATCCTATTTATAGCAGTATCAATCAACTATTCAGATAATCAAAGTTTTCTACAACCAAAATTAAGATACTTAAGATATGTGACAAAACAAACCGCAACCTTTGAAAAAACCTTAAACTAAAAATTACAAAATTGCTAGTTCTTAAAAAACAAGTTCTCCCATAGAAAATAAAATCGACTTTTATCGAGTTTTTAAAGTCAAAAATTCGTAAATTATACCTCACAAAAATCAACATATTTGCATTTCAAAGCTTTACCCAGACGGTAGGCCAAAACCACACAGAGTTTGGATCCATTTTATAGTAGAATCAATCAACTTTTCAGATAATCAAAGTTTTTTGCAATCAGATCTAAGATACTTAAGTTATGTGAAAAAACAAACCG
>NW_023003357.1:0-669 GCF_900245975.1 Drosophila guanche | reverse complement strand
TCATATGTAAGGACAAATTTTAAATTGTTCATCATATGAAATATACCAAGCACGACACCACTCCCTATAGAGATTTTTTGCCACGGCTTCCGCAAATCAGGCGCCTTCAATAGTGAGTGCCTCTTAGCAGTCATTTGTTCTCGTATTTTAAAACAAGAAACACACAAACACTTCAATATTATTCGTAAATAGTAACAATGATATACATATCAAACCATATAAAGTATCAGACATTGCCATCTAGGTATTTTCCCCATATCATATGCAAAGACAATTTTCAAATGTTTCATCATATGAAATATACCAAGCATGACACCACTCCCTATAAAGGTTTTCTGCCACGGCTTCCGCAAATCGGGTGATTTCAATCGAGAGTGCCTCTTACCAGTCATTTGTTCTCGTATTTTAATACAAGAAACACACAAACACTTAAATATTATTCGTATATAGTAACAATTATATACATATCCAACCATATAAAGTATCAGACATTGCCGGCTAGGTATGTTCCCCATATCATATGCAAAGACAAATTTTAAATTTTTCATCATATGAAATATACCAAGCACGACACCACTCCCTATAGAGGTTTTTTGCCACGGCTTCCGCAAAATGGGGTGCCTTCAATAGGGAGTGCCTCTTAGTAGTCATTTGTTCTCGTATTATAAT
>NW_023003356.1:0-669 GCF_900245975.1 Drosophila guanche | reverse complement strand
ACTATAAAATGGATCCAAACTCTGTGTGGTTTTGGCCTACCGTCTGGCTAAAGCTTTGAAATGCAAAAATGTTGATTGTTGTGAGATTTTTTGTTTTCGAAATTTTTACTTTAAAAACTCGGGAAAAGTCGGGTTTATTTTCTATGGCAGAACTTGTTTTTTAAGAACTTATTAAGGAAGTATCTTTTAGTTTAAGGGGTTTTCAGAGGTTGCGGTTTTTTCACATAACTTAAGTATCTTAGATCTGATTGCAAAAAACTTTGATTATCTGAAAAGTTGATTGATTCTAAATAAAATGGATTCAAACTCTGTGTGGTTTTGGCCTACCGTCTCGGTTAAGCTTTGAATTGCAAATATGTTGATTTTTGTGAGGTATTTTTTACGAATTTTTGACTTTAAAAACTCGGGAAAGTCGGTTTTGTTTTCTATGGCAGAACTTGTTTTTTAAGAACTATCAATTTTGTAATTTGTAGTTTAAGGGGTTTTCAGAGGTTGCGGTTTTTTCACATAACTTAAGTATCTTAGATCTGATTGCAAAAAACTTTGATTATCTGAAAAGTTGATTGATTCTGCTATAAAATGGATCCAAACTCTGTGTGGTTTTGGCCTACCGTCTGGGTAAAGCTTTGAAATGTAAAAATGTGGATTGTTGTCAGATTTTGTTTTTCG
>NW_023003355.1:0-669 GCF_900245975.1 Drosophila guanche | reverse complement strand
GAAAGGTCATGCCAAATTAGGCGGTCAGGAATGTTTACGGCTCAAAAAACCGAACTTTTTCCAAAAGTTGAAATAAGCCGGTGTACACCGTTCTCCCCGAAGTCAATAGGAAAGGTCATGCCAAATTAGGCGGTCAGGAATGGTTACGGCTCAAAAAACCGGACTTTTTCCAAAAGTTGAAATAAACCGGTGTACACCGATCTCCCAGAAGTCAATAGGAAAGGTCATGCCAAATTAGGCGGTCAGGAATGGTTACGGCTCAAAAAACCGGACTTTTTCCAAAAGTTGAAATAAACCGGTGTACACCGTTCTCCCCGAAGTCAATAGGAAAGGTCATGCCAAATTAGGCGGTCAAGAATGGTTACGGCTCAAAAAACCGAACTTTTTCCAAAAGTTGAAATAAACCGGTGTACACCGTTCTCCCCGAAGTCAATAGGAAAGGTCATGCCAAATTAGGCGGTCAGGAATGATTACGGCTCAAAAAACCGAACTTTTTCCAAAAGTTGAAACAAGCCGGTGTACACCGTTCTCCCCGAAGTCAATAGGAAAGGTCATGCCAAATTAGGCGGTCAGGAATGGTTACGGCTCAAAAAACCAAACTTTTTCCAAAAGTTGAAATAAGCCGGTGTACACCGTTCTCCCCGAAGTCAATAGGAAAGGTCATGCCAA
>NW_023003354.1:0-669 GCF_900245975.1 Drosophila guanche | reverse complement strand
GCAAAAATGTTGTTTGATGTGAGATTTTTTTTTCGATATTTTTACTTTAAAAACTCGGGAAAAGTCGGGTTTATTTTCTATGGCAGAACTTGTTTTTTAGGAACTTATTAAGGATGTAATTTTTAGTTTAAGGTTTTTACAGAGGTTGTGGTTTGTTTTTTCACATAACTTAAGTATCTTAATTTTGGTTGTAAAAAACTTTGATTATCTGAAAAGTTGATTGATACTCCTTTAAAATGGATCCAAACTGTGTGGTTTTGGCCTACCGTCTGGGTAAAGCTTTGAAATGCAAAAATGTTGATTGATGTGAGATTTTTTTTTCGATATTTTTACTTTAAAAACTCGGGAAAAGTTGGGTTTATTTTCTTTGGCAGAACTTGTTTTTTAGGAACTTATTAAGGAAGTAATTTTAAGTTTAAGGTTTTTTCAGATGTTGCGGTTGGTTTTTCACATAACTTAAGTATCTTAATTTTGGTTGTAAAAAACTTTGATTATCTGAAAAGTTGATTGATTCTGCTATAAAATGGATCCAAACTCTGTGTGGTTTTGGCCTACCGTCTGGGTTAAGCTTTAAAATGCAAAAATGGTCATTTTTGTGAGGTATTTTGTACGAAATTTTGACTTTAAAAACTCGGGTTTTTTTTCTATGGCAGAACTTGTTTTTTAAGA
>NW_023003353.1:0-669 GCF_900245975.1 Drosophila guanche | reverse complement strand
CCGACTTTTCCCGAATTTTTAAAGTCAAAATTTTGTAAAAAATACCTCAAAAAAATCAACATGTTTGCATTTCAAAGCTTTACCCAGACGGTAGGCCAAAACCACACAGAGGTTGGATCCATATTAAAGCAGTATCAATCAACTTTTCAGATAATCAAAGTTTTTTACAACCAAAATTAAGATACTTAAGTTATGTAAACCTTAAACTTAAAATTACTTTCTTAATAAGTTCTTAAAAAACAAGTTCTGCCATAGAAAAAAAACCCGAGTTTTTAAAGTCAAAATTTCGTACAAAATACCTCACAAAAATGAACATTTTTGCATTTTAAAGCTTTACCCAGACGGTAGGCCAAAACCACACAGAGTTTGGATCCATTTTATAGCAGAATCAATCAACTTTTCAGATAATCAAAGTTTTTTACAACCAAAATTAAGATACTTAAGTTATGTGAAAAACCAACCGCAACATTTGAAAAAACCTTAAACTAAAAATTACTTCCTTAATAAGTTCCTAAAAAACAAGTTCTGCCAAAGAAAATAAACCCAACTTTTCCCGAGTTTTTAAAGTAAAAATATCGGAAAAAAAAATCTCACATCAATTAACATTTTTGCATTTCAAAGGCTTATTCAGACGGTAGGCCAAAACCACACAGTTTGGATCCATTTTAT
>NW_023003352.1:0-669 GCF_900245975.1 Drosophila guanche | reverse complement strand
CAACATTTTTGCATTTCAAAGCTTTACCCAGACGGTAGGCCACAACCACACACAGTTTGGATCCATTTTATAGCAGTATCAATCAATTTTACAGATAATCAAAGTTTTTTGCAACCAGATTACAGATTAGAAAAATTACATCTTTAATAAGTTCCTAAAAAAAAGTTCTGCCATAGAAAATAAACCCGACTGTTCCCGAATTTGTAAAGTCAAAATGTCGTGAAAAATACCTTACAAAAATCAACATTTTTGCATTTCAAAGCTTTACCCAGACGGTAGGCCAAAACCACACACAGTTTGGATCAATTTTTTAGAAGTATCAATCAACTTTTAGATAATCAAAGTTTTCTGCAACCATATCTAAGATACTTAAGTTTTGTGAAAAAACAGACCGCAACCTCTGAAAAAACCTTAAATTAAAAATGACATCTTTAATAAGTTCCTAAAAAAAATTTCTGCCATAGTAAATAAACCCTAATGTTCCCGAGTTTTTAAATTCAATATTTCGACAATAAAAATCTCACAACAACCAACATTTTTGCATTTCAAAGCTTTACCCAGACGGTAGACCAAAACCACAAAGAGTTTGGATCCATTTTATAGCAGTATCAATAAACTTTTCAGTTAATCAAAGTTTTTTGCAACCAGATCTAAGATACTTAAGTTATG
>NW_023003351.1:0-669 GCF_900245975.1 Drosophila guanche | reverse complement strand
AGAACTACCGCAGAGGGTGTAAGGAGCCAGGAAGGGGCTGGAGCGACAAAAAGTCATAACATTGCACTTCGAGGCATTAAGTTGTAACATATTTGCACAGCACCATGACTGAAAGCTATTGAGATCAGATTGCAAACGAGAGTGAAATGAAATGTCCTTATACTGGACACAGAGTTTAACATCATCCGCATACATAAATACTCGAGAATTTGTTAATACAGAAGGCAGGTCATTAATAAAGAGTGTGAAAAGTAAGGGGCCTAAATGGCTACCCTGTGGTACTCCAGAAGTAACCATAACAGGTAAAGATACGGAATTTTTGAAAAGGACCCTTTGAGACCTAGAACACAGGTAGCTAGAAATCCATCTCAACAGATTGGGCGGAAACCCTAGAAGGTTGAGCTTTTGTGCAAGAAGAGAATGGTTTACGGAATCGAATGCCTTACTGAAGTCAGTGTAAATAACATCCTTCTGCAAGTTACTTTGGAAGCCTTTAATTACAAAGGAGGTGAACTCTAAAAGATTAGTGGTTGTTGATCGTCGCCGTATAAATCCGTGCTGAGCTGGAGATATAAGTGATTTGCAGAGATGCTGCAAGTGCGGAGTTAAAAGTTTCTCGAACATTTTAGGAATAGCGGATAACTTAGATATACCTCTATAGTTTTTAGC
>NW_023003350.1:0-669 GCF_900245975.1 Drosophila guanche | reverse complement strand
TTTTTCAGAGGTTGCGGTTCGTTTTTTCACATAACTTAAGTATCTTAATTTTGGTTGTAAAAAATTTTGATTATCTGAAAAGTTGATTGATACTGCTATAAAGTGGATCCAAACTCTGTGTGGTTTTGGCCTACCGTCTCGGAAAAGCTTTGAAATGCAAAAATGTGGATTGTTGTGAGATTTTTTTTTTTCGAAACTTTGACGTTAAAAACTTGGGAAAGTTGGTTTTATTTTCTATGGCAGAACTTCTTTTTTAAGAACTAGCAATTTTGTAATTTTTAGTTTAAGGTTTTTACAGAGGTTGTGGTTTGTTTTTTTACATAACTTAAGTATCTTAATTTTGGATGTAAAAAACTTTGATTATCTGAAAAGTTGATTGATACTGCTATTAAATGGATCCAAACTGTTTGTGGTTTTTGGCCTACGGTCTCGGAAAAGCTTTGAAATGCAAAATGTTGATTGTTGTGAGATTTTTTTTTTCGAAATTTTGACTTTAAAAACTCGGGAAAAGTCGGTTTTATTTTCTATGGCAGAACTTGTTTTTTAAGAGCTAGCAATTTTGTAATTTTTTGTTTAAGGTTTTTTCAGAGGTTTCGGTTTGTTTTTTCACATAACTTAAGTATCTTAACTGTGGTTGTAAAAAACTTTGATTATCTGAAAAGTTGATTG
>NW_023003349.1:0-670 GCF_900245975.1 Drosophila guanche | reverse complement strand
AAGTTCTGCCAAAGAAAATAAACCCAACTTTTCCCGAGTTTTTAAAGTAAAAATATCGGAAAAAAAAATCTCACATCAATTAACATTTTTGCATTTCAAACTCTTATCCAGACGGTAGGCCAAAACCACTCAGTTTGGATCCATTTTATAGCAGTATCAATCAACTTTTCAGATAATCAAAGTTTTTTACAAACAAAATACTTAAGATACTTAAGATACTTAAGTTATGTGAAAAAACGAACCACAACCTCTGAAAAAACCTTAAACTTAAAATGACTTTCTTAATAAGTTCTTAAAAAACAAGTTCTGCCATAGAAAAAAAACCCGAGTTTTTAAGGTCAAAATTTCGTACAAAATACCTAACAAAAATGAACATTTTTGCATTTTAAAGCTTTACCCAGACGGTAGGCCAAAACCACACAGAGTTTGGATCCATTTTATAGCAGAATCAATCAACTTTTCAGATAATCTAAATTTTTTTGCAACCAGATCTAAGATACTTATGTTATGAAAAAAAAAACAAACCGCAAGCTCTAAAAAAAACCTTAAACTAAAAATTACTTCCTTAAAAAGTTCTTAAAAGAAAAGTTCTTCCATAGAAAATAAACCCAAATTTTCCCGAATTTTTAAAGTAAAAATTTCGAAGAAAAAAAAAATCTCACAACAATCA
>NW_023003348.1:0-670 GCF_900245975.1 Drosophila guanche | reverse complement strand
AAAACCACAAACAGTTTGGATCCATTTAATAGCAGTATCAATAAACTTTTTAGATAATCAAGGTTTTTTACAACCAAAATTAAGATACTTAAGTTATGTGAAAAACCAACCGCAACATCTGAAAAAACCTTAAACTAAAAATTACTTCCTTAATAAGTTCCTAAAAAACAAGTTCTGCCAAAGAAAAAAAAAACCCGAGTTTTTAAAGTCAAAATTTCGTACAAAATACCCCACAAAAATGAACATTTTTGCATTTTAAAGCTTTACCCAGACGGTAGGCCAAAACCACACAGAGTTTGGATCCATTTTATAGCAGAATCAATCAACTTTTCAGATAATCAAAGTTTTTTACAACCAAAATTAAGATACTTAAGTTATAAGAAAAACCAACCGCAACATCTGAAAAAACCTTAAACTAAAAATTACTTCCTTAATAAGTTCCTTAAAAACAAGTTCTACCAAAGAAAATAAACGGTAGGCCAAAACCACTCAGTTTGGATCCATTTTATAGCAGTATCAATCAACTTTTCAGATAATCAAAGTTTTTTACAAACAAAATTAAGATACTTAAGTTATGTGAAAAAACGAACCACAACCTCTGAAAAAACCTTAAACTTAAAATTACTTTCTTAATAACTTCTTAAAAAACAAGTTCTGCCATAGAAAAAAA
>NW_023003347.1:0-670 GCF_900245975.1 Drosophila guanche | reverse complement strand
TTTTTTTACATAACTTAACTATCTTAGATCTGGTTGCAAAAAACTTTGATTATCTGAAAAGTTAATTGATTCTGTCATAAACTGGATCCAAACTCTTTGTGGTTTTGACCTACCGTATAAGTAAAGCTTTGAAAAGCAAAAATGTTGATTTTTGTGATGAATTTTGTACGAAATTTTGACTTTGAAAACTCGGGTTTATTTTCTATGGCAGAACTTGTTTTTTAGGAACTTATTAAGGATGTAATTTTTAGTTTAAGGTTTTTTCAGAGGTTGCGGATTGTTTTTTTACATAACTTAAGTATCTTAGATCTGGTTGCAAAAAACTTTGATTATCTGAAAAGTTGATTGCTATTGCTATAAAATGGATCCAAACTCCGTGTGGTTTTGGCCTACCGTCTGGGTTAAGCTTTAAAATGCAAAAATGTTGAATGTTGTGAGATTTTTTTTTTTACAAATTTTGACTTTAAAAAATCGGGAAAAGTCGGGTTTATTTTCTATGGCAGAACTTGTTTTTTTAGGAACTTATTAAGGATGTAATTTTTAGTTTAAGGTTTTTTCAGAGGTTGCGGTTTGCTTTTTCCCATAACTTAAGTATATTAATTTTGGTTGTAAAAAACTTTGATTATCTGAAAAGTTGATTGCTACTGCTATAAAATGGATCCAAACTCCG
>NW_023003346.1:0-670 GCF_900245975.1 Drosophila guanche | reverse complement strand
AGAGTGCCCCTTAACAGTCATTTGTTCTCGTATTTTAATACAAGAAACACACAAACACTTCAATATTATTCGTATATTATATACATATCAAACCATATAAAGTATCAGACATTGCCATCTAGGTATTTTCCCCATATCATATGTAAGGACAGTTTTTAAATTGTTCATCATATGAAATATACCAAGCACGACACCACTTCTAATAGAGGTTTTTTGCCACGGCTTCCGCAAATCAGGTGCCTACAATAGGGAGCGCCCCTTAACAGTCATTTGTTCTCGTATTTTAATAAAACTAATAAATAAAACTAAACTAACTAATAAAAGAAACACGCAAACACTTCAATATTATTCGTATATAGTAACAACTATACACATATCCAACCAAATAAAGTATCAGACATTGCCGGCTAGGTATTTTCCCCATATCATATGTAAAGACAAATTTAAAATTTTTCATCATATGATATATAGCAAGCACGACACCACTCCCTATAAAGGTTTTCTGCCACGGCTTCCGCAAATCGGGTGCCTTCAATAGGGAGTGCCTCTTACCAGTCATTTGTTCTAGTATTTTAATACAAGAAACACACAAACACTTCAATATTATTCGAATATAGTAACAATTATATACATATCCAACCAAATAAAGTAGCAGACATTGCCGGCTAGG
>NW_023003345.1:0-670 GCF_900245975.1 Drosophila guanche | reverse complement strand
CATTATTATAGCCAGAAAGAAGAAATTAATTAGCAGTGGCTAAACCCACACTGTCCTGCAGCTTTTGTTATTCTTTTAACATTCTCTCATTCACATTCTGCTTCACTCGGCCTCTGCCTCTGCCGTCCCTCTGCCTCTGCCGACTTTAAACCAGCCCCCCCCCTCACGCAGCCTATATTTGTTTTATACCCGGTACTCGAAGAGTAAATAGGGTATATTGTATTTGTGCACAAAGTTAATGTATGTAACACACAGAAGGAATCGTTTCCTACCCCATAAAGTGTATATATTCTTGATCACCATCAATAGCCGAGTCGATTGAGCCCTGTCTGTCTGTCCGTCTGTCCGTCCGTCGGTCCGTCCGTCTTGTTGAGCACCTGAATCTCAGAGACTATAAAAGCTAGAGCCACTAAATTTTGCATCCAGACTTCTGTATGCTCACACTGTTACAAGTGTATTTAAAAAATGTGACCCGCCCCCTTCCGCCCCCGCAAAAGGGCGAAAACCTCCCAAATCTACAATTTTAAAGATAAAAGAAAACTAAAAACGCCATTCTGTAGGGAATGGCCATATCTATCAGATCACCAAATTGGGATCCGATTGGATCATTATTATAGCCAGAAAGAAGAAATTAATTAGCAGTGGCTAAACCCACACTGTCCTGCAGCTT
>NW_023003344.1:0-670 GCF_900245975.1 Drosophila guanche | reverse complement strand
TTCAAAGCTTTTCCGAGACCGTAGGCCAAAACCACAAACAGTTTGGATCCATTTAATAGCAGTATCAATCAACTTTTCAGATAATCAAAGTTTTTTACAACCAAAATTAAGATACTTAAGTTATGTAAAAAAACAAACCACAACATCTGAAAAAACCTTAATCTAAAAATTACAAAATTGATAGTTCTTAAAAAACAAGTTCTGCCATAGAAAATAAAACCAACTTTTCACGAGTTTTTAAAGTCAAAATTTCGAAAAAAAAAATCTCACAACAATCCACATTTTTGCATTTCAAAGCTTTTCGAGACGGTAGGCCAAAACCACAAAAAGTTTGGATCCATTTAATAGCAGTATCAATCAACTTTTCAGATAATCAAGGGTTTTTACAACCAAAATTAAGATACTTAAGTTACGTGAAAAAACGAACCGCAACCTCTGAAAAAACCTTAAACTAAAAATTTCAAAATTTGATAGTTCTTAAAAAACAAATTCTGCCATAGAAAATAAAACCAACTTTTCCCGAGTTTTTAAAGTCAAAATTTCGAAAAAAAAAATCTCACAACAATCCACATTTTTGCATTTCAAAGCTTTTCCGAGACGGTAGGCCAAAACCACTCAGAGTTTGGATCCATTTTATAGCAGTATCAATCAACTTTTCAGATAATCAAAG
>NW_023003343.1:0-670 GCF_900245975.1 Drosophila guanche | reverse complement strand
TGTGAGATTTTTTTTTTCGAAATTTTGACTTTAAAAACTCGGGAAAAGTTGGTTTTATTTTCTATGGCAGAGCTTGTTTTTTTAAGAACTAGCTATTTTGTAATTTTTAGTTTAAGGTTTTTTCAGAGGTTGCGGTTCGTTTTTTTCACATAACTTAAGTATCTTAATTTTGGTTGTAAAAAACTTTGATTATCTGAAAGGTTGATTGATACTGCTATACAATGGATCCAAACTGAGTGGTTTTGGCCTACCGTCTGGATAAGCCTTTGAAATGCAAAAATGTTGATTGATGTGAGATTTTTTTTTTCGATATTTTTACTTTAAAAACTCGGGAAAAGTTGGGTTTATTTTCTATGGCAGAACTTGTTTTTTAGGAACTTATTAAGGAAGTAATTTTTAGTTTAAGGTTTTTTCAGATGATGCGGTTGGTTTTTCACATAACTTAAGTATCTTAATTTTGGTTGTAAAAACTTTGATTATCTGAAAAGTTGATTGATACTGCTATAAAGTGGATCCAAACTCTGTGTGGTTTTGGCCTACCGTCTGGGTAAAGCTTTAAAATGCAAAAATGTTCATTTTTGTGAGGTATTTTGTACGAAAATTTGACTTTAAAAACTCAGGTTTTTTTTCTATGGCAGAACTTGTTTTTTAAGAACTTATTAAGAAAGTA
>NW_023003342.1:0-670 GCF_900245975.1 Drosophila guanche | reverse complement strand
ACACAGAGTTTGGATCCATTTTATAGCAGTAGCAATCAACTTTTCAGATAATCAAAGTTTTTTACAACCAAAATTAAGATACTTAAGTTATGTGAAAAAACAAACCGCAACCTCTGAAAAAACCTTAAACTAAAAATTACAAAAATGCTAGTTCTTAAAAATCAAGTTCTGGCATAGAAAATAAATCCGACTTCTCCCGTGGTTTTAAAGTAAAAATTTCGAAAAAAAAATCTTACAACAATCCAAATTTTTGCATTTCAAAGCTTTTCCGAGACGGTAGGACAAAACCACACAGAGTTTGGATCCATTTTATAGCAGTATCAATCAACTTTTCAGATAATCAAGATTTTTTACAACGAAAATTAAGATACTTAAGCTATGTGAAAAAACAAACCGCAACCTAATAGGTTCCTAAAAAACAAGTTCTGGCATAGAAAAGAAACCCGACTTTCCCGAGTTTTTAAAGTCAACATTTCGAAAACAAAAAATCTCACAACAATCAAAATGTTTGCATTTCAAAGCTTTACCCAGACGGTAGGCCAAAACCACACAGATTTTGGATCCATTTTATAGCAGTATCAATCAACTTTTCAGATAATCAAAGTTTTTTGCAACCAGATCTTAGATACTTAAGTTATGTGAAAAAACAAACCGCAACCTCTGAAAAAAC
>NW_023003341.1:0-670 GCF_900245975.1 Drosophila guanche | reverse complement strand
ATCAATCAACTTTTCAGATAATCAAAATTTCTTACAACCAAAATTAAGATACTTAAGTTATGTGAAAAAACGAACCGCAACCTCTAAAAAAACTTTAAACTAAAATTTACAAAATTGCTAGTTCTTAAAAAACAAGTTCTGCCATAGAAAATAAAACCGACTTTTCCCGAGTTTTTAAAGTCAAAAATTCGAAAAAAAAATCTCACAACAATCAACATTTTTTCATTTCAAAGCTTTTCCGAGACCGTAGGCCAAAACCACGAAAAGTTTGGATCCATTTAATAGCAGTATCAATCAACTTTTCAGATAATCAAGGGTTTTTAAAACCAAAATTAAGATACTTAAGTTATGTGAAAAAACAAACCACAACCTCTGAAAAAACCTTAAACTATAAATTACAAAATTGCTAGTTCTTAAAAAACAAGCTCTGCCCTAGAAAATAAAACCAACTTTTCCCGAGTTTTTAAAGTCAAAATTTCGAAAAAAAAAAATCTCACAACAATCAACATTTTTGCATTTCAAAGCTTTTCCGAGACGGTAGGCCAAAACCACACAGAGTTTGGATCCACTTTATAGCAGTATCAATCAACTTTTCAGATAATCAAAGTTTTTTACAACCAAAATTAAGATACTTAAGTTATGTAAAAAAACAAACCACAACCTCTGAAAA
>NW_023003340.1:0-670 GCF_900245975.1 Drosophila guanche | reverse complement strand
AGAAAATAAACCCGACTTTTTCCGAGTTTTTAAAGTAAAAATATCGAAAAAAAAAATCTCACATCAATCAACATTTTTGCATTTAAAATCCTCACCCAGGCGGTACGTCAAAACCACACAGAGTTTGGATCCATTTTATAAAAGTATCAATCAACTTTTCAGATAATCAAAGTTTTTTACAACCACAATTAAGATACTTCAGTTATGTGAAAAAACAAACCGCAACCTCTGAAAAAACCTTAAACTAAAAATTACAAAATTGCTATTTCTTAAAAAACAAGATCTGCCATAGAAAATAAGACCGACTTTTCCCGAGTTTTTAAAGTAAAAATTTCGAAAACAAAAAATCTCACAAAAATCAACGTTCTTGCATTTCAAAGCTTTTCCGAGACGGTAGGCCAAACCCCAAACAGTTTGAATCCATTTTATAGCAGTATCAATCAACTTTTCAGATAACTATAGTTTTTTTACAACCAAAATTAAGATATTTAAGTTATGTGAAAAAACAAACCGCAACCTCTGAAAAAACCTTAAACTAAAAATTACATCCCTAATAAGTTCCTAAAAAACAAGTTCTGCCATAGAAAATAAACCCGACTTTTCCCGAGTTTTTAAAGTAAAAATATCGAAAGAAAAAAAATCTCACATCAATCAACATTTTTGCATTTCA
>NW_023003339.1:0-670 GCF_900245975.1 Drosophila guanche | reverse complement strand
TGGATTCAAACTGTTTGTGGTTTTGGCCTACCGCCTGGGTAAAGCTTTGTAATGCAAAATTGTTGATTGTTGTGAGATTTTTTTTTTCGAAATGTTGACTTTAAGAACTCGGGAAAAGTCGGGTTTATTTTCTAGGGCAGAACTTTTTTTGAAGAATTTCTAAAGTATGTTATATTTTGTTTAAGGTTTTTTAGAGGAAGCTGTGGTTTTTTTCACATACTATAATTGTCTTAGATCTGGTCTTAAAAGTTTATTGATACGGCTATAAAGTGGATATAAACTCTATGTGGTTTGGCCTACCGCCTGGGTAAAGCTTTGTTATGCAAAATTGTTGATTGTTGTGAGATTTTTTTTTTCTAAATTTGGACTTTAAAAATTCGGGAACAGTCGGGTTTATTTTCTATGGTAGACCTTTTTTTTAAGAATTTATGAAGGACGTTTTTTTAATTTTATGTTTTTTCAGAGGTTGCGGTTTGTTTTATCACATAGCTTAAGTATCTTTGATCTATTTTAAAAAAACTTTGATTATCTAAAAAGATGATTGATACTGCTATAAATTGGATCCAAACTCTGTGTAGTTTTGGCCGACCGTCTGGGTAAAGCTTTGTAATGCAAAAACGTTGATTGTTGTGCGATTTTTTGATTTCGAAATTTTTACTTTAAAAACTCG
>NW_023003338.1:0-670 GCF_900245975.1 Drosophila guanche | reverse complement strand
TTGTAATTTTTAGTTTAAGGTTTTTTCAGAGGTTGTGGTTTGTTTTTTCACATAACTTAAGTATCTTAATTTTGGTTGTAAAAAACTTTGATTATCTGAAAAATTGATTGATACTGATATAAAATGGATCCAAACTGTTTGTGGTTTTGGCCTACCGTCTCGGAAAGACTTTGAAATTCAAAAATATTGATTGTTGTGAGATTTTATTTTTCAAAGTTTTTACCTTAAAAATTCGTGAAAAGTCGGTTTTATTTTCTATGGCAGAACTTGTTTTTCAGGAACTTATTAAGGAAGTATTTTTTAGTTTAATGTTTTTTCAGAGGTTGAGGTTTGTTTTTTTCACATAACCTAGTTATCTTAGATCTGGTTGTATGGAACTTTGTTTATCTGAAAAGTTTATTCATACTGCTATCAAGTGGATCCAAACTCTGTGTGGTTTTGGTTCCAAACACTTTGTGTTTTTGCTTTACCGTCTGGGAAATATACAGATTTGAAATGCAAAAATGTTGATTTTTGTGAGGTATTTATTACGAAATTTTGACTTTAAAAACTCGGGAAGAGTTGGGTTTATTTTCTATGGCAGAACTTGTTTTTTATGAACTAGTAATTTTGTAATTTTTAGTTTAAGGTTTGTTCAGTGTTGTGTTTTTTTCACATAACTTAAGTATCT
>NW_023003337.1:0-670 GCF_900245975.1 Drosophila guanche | reverse complement strand
TTTTTTACAACCACAATTAAGATACTTAAGTTATGTGAAAAAACAAACAGCAACCTCTGAAAAAACCTTAAACTAAAAATTAAATCATTAATAAGTTCTTGAAAAAACAAGTTCTGCCATAGAAAATAAAACCGACTTTTCCCGAGTTTCAAAGCTTTTCCGAGACGGTAGGCCAAAACCGCAAACAGTTTGGATCCATTTTATAGCAGTATCAATCAACTTTTCAGATAATCAAAGTTTTTTACAACCAAAATTAAGATATTTAAGTTATGTGAAAAAACAAAACGCAACCTCTGAAAAAACCTTAAACTAAAAATTACATCCTAACTAAGCTCCTAAAAAACAAGTTCTGCCATAGAAAATAAACCCGACTTTTCCCGAGTTTTTAAAGTAAGAATATCGAAACAAAAAATCTCACAACAATCAACATTTTTGCATTTCAAATCCTTACCCATGCGGTAGGCCAAATCCACAAACAGCTTGGATCCATTTTATAGCAGTATCAATCAACTTTTCAGATAATCAAAGTTTTTTACAACCAAAATTAAGATACTTAAGTTATGTGAAAAAACAAACCGCAATCTATGAAAAAACAAAGTAATCAAAGTTCTTTACAACCAGGTCTAAGATGGTTAAGTTATGTGAAAAAACAAACCGCTACTTCTAAAAA
>NW_023003336.1:0-670 GCF_900245975.1 Drosophila guanche | reverse complement strand
GGATATCTTTGTCAATCTAAGAACGAAATGATGCAAGGAAATTAACAGAAACTATCACTAATAGACAGATTAGACATTTAGGATTTTTGTTGTCTTTGCAAGTAGAACGATTGACGAGACCTAAATTATATTAGACATAATATATAATTGTACATTATAAATTATAAATTCGAAAATGTCTCATCAATAGGTGCTTGAGTGTGAATGAGAACTGGAAGCCAAGTCCATCAAAATTTGGCGACTTCTTTTCAACGACCACAGCACGATTGCTATACACGTCAAAGTCATCGGTCATGGTGAATCCACAGAGTGTTTGCCCCAGTTCCTCGCTTGCATCTGGCATAACCTTCAAGAACTTAATATTATCCAGTTTACAATTGGTCTCCAACCCCATGTTAAAGTCCGTGAAGGCGATCCTCAGGATCTGTACATATAATGCTGGACAGCTCTTTAAATATCGCTGTTCAATTCACATACAGGATAGCTAATAAAAAAAAAAACACCCAAAAGTGTTCGTGCCGTAAGATAAATAAACCTATTAAATTGCTTCGCATGGTAAACATACATATCTGTAACATCAGATTCATTCACCTGCCGCGTACCCTCATTGTAGTAACCCACGCACTTGGGGCACTTCTTCAGAAACTCTGGTGGACAAAGGGGAGTGCGG
>NW_023003335.1:0-670 GCF_900245975.1 Drosophila guanche | reverse complement strand
TGTGGTTCGTTTTTTCACATAACTTAAGTATCTTAATTTTGTTTGTAAAAAACTTTGATTATCTGAAAAGTTGATTGATACTGCTATAAAATGGATCCAAACTGAGTGGTTTTGGCCTACCGTCTGGATAAGCCTTTGAAATGCAAAAATGTTAATTGATGTGAGATTTTTTTTTCCGATATTTTTACTTTAAAAACTTTAAAAGGTTTGAGGTTTGTTTTTTTCACATAACCTAGTTATCTTAGATCTGGTTGTATGGAACTTTGTTTATCTGAAAAGTGTGTGGTTTTGGTTCCAAACACTTTGTGTTTTTGCTTTACCGTCTGGGAAATATACAGATTTGATATGCAAAAATGTTGATTTTTGTGAGGTATTTATTACGAAATTTAGACTTTAAAAACTCGGGAAGAGTTGGGTTTATTTTCTATGGCAGAACTTGTTTTTTAAGAACTAGCAATTTTTTAATTTTTAGTTTAAGGTTTGCTCAGTGTTGTGTGTTTTCACATAACTTAAGTATCTTAATTTTGGTTGTAAAAAACGTTGATTATCTGAAAAGTTGATTGATACTGCTATAAAAACTATCCAAACTCTGTGTGGTTTTGGCCCACCGTCTCGGAAAAGCTTTGAAATGCAAAAATGTTGATTGATGTGAGATTTTTTTTTTCGAAAT
>NW_023003334.1:0-670 GCF_900245975.1 Drosophila guanche | reverse complement strand
AAACAAACCACAACCTCTGAAAAAACTTTAAACTAAAAATTACAAAGTTACTAGTTCTTAAAAAACAAGTTCTGCCATAGAAAATAAAACCGACTTTTCCCAAATTTTAAAGTAAAAATTTCTTCAAATAACTAGGTTATGTTAAAAAAACAAACCTCAACCTCAAAGTCAAAATTTCGAAAAAAAAATCTAACATCAATCAACATTTTTGCATTTCAAAGCTTTACCCAGACGGTAGGCCAAAACCACACAGTTTGGATCCATTTTATAGCAGTATCAATCAACTTTTCAGATAATCAAAGTTTTTTACAACTAAAATTACGATACTTAAGTTATGTAAAAAAACAAACCACAACCTCTGAAAAAACCTTAACCTTAAAATTACAAAATTACTAGTTCTTAAAAAACAAGTTCTGCCATAGAAAATAAAACCGACTTTTCCCGAGTTTTTAAAGTCAAAATTTCGAGAACAAAAAATCTCACATCAATCAACATTTTTGCATTTCAAAGCTTTTCCGAGACGGTGGGCCAAAACCACAAACAGTTTGGATCCATTTAATAGCAGTATCAATCAACTTTTCAGATAATCAAAGTTTTTTACAACCAAAATTAAGATACTTAAGTTATGTGAAAAAACACAACACTGAACAAACCTTAAACCAAAAATTAC
>NW_023003333.1:0-670 GCF_900245975.1 Drosophila guanche | reverse complement strand
ATTGCTAGTTCTTAAAAAACAAGTTCTGCCATAGAAAATAAAACCAACTTTTCCCGAGTTTTTAAAGTCAAAAACTCGAAAAAAAAAAATCTCACAACAATCCACATTTTTGCATTTCAAAGCTTTTCCGAGACGGTAGGCCAAAACCACACAGAGTTTGGATCCATTTTATAGCAGTATCAATCAACTTTTCAGATAATCAAAATTTTTTACAACCAAAATTCAGATTCTTAACTTATGTGAAAAAAAACCCGCAACCTCTGAAAAAACCTTAAACTAAAAATTACATCCTTAATAAGTTCCTAAAAAACAAGTTCTGCCATAGAAAATAAAACCGACTTTTCCCGAGTTTTTAAAGTAAAAATATCGAAAAAAAAAATCTCACATCAATCAACATTTTTGAATTTCAAAGCCTTTCCGAGACGGTAGGCCAAAACCACAAACAGTTTGGATCCATTTTAGATCAGTATGAATCAACTTTTCAGATAATCAAAATTTTTTACAACCAAAATTCAGATTCTTAAGTTATGTGAAAAAACAAACCGCAACCTCTGAAAAAAACCTTAAACTAAAAATTACATCCTTAATAAGTTCCTAAAAAACAAGTTCTGCCATAGAAAATAAACCCGACTTTTCCCGAGTTTTAAAGTAAAAATATCGAAAAAAAAAT
>NW_023003332.1:0-670 GCF_900245975.1 Drosophila guanche | reverse complement strand
TTTTAAGAATTTTCAAAGTTTGTAATATTTTGTTTAAGGTTTTTTTAGAAGTAGCGGTTTGTTTTTTCACATAACTTAAGTATCTTAGATCTGGTTGTAAGGAACTTTGATTATCTGAAAAGTTGATTAATAGGGCTATAAAGTGGAGCCAAACTCTGTGTGGTTTTGGCCTACCGTCTGGGTAAAGCTTTGAAATGCAGAATTGTTGATTTTTGTGAGGTATTTTGTACGAAATGTTGACTTTAAAAACTCGGGAAAAGTCGGGTTTATTTTCTATGGCAGAACTTGTTTTTTAAGAACTTCTTAAGGATGTAATTTTTAGTTTAAGGTTTTTTCAGAGGTTGCAGTTTGTTTTTTCACATAACTTAAGTATCTAAGATATGGTTGTAAAGAACTTTGATTATCTGTTAGCTTTATTGATACTGCTATAAAATGGATCCAAACTGTGTGTGGTTTTGGCCTACCGTCTGGGTGAAGCTTTGAAATACAAAAATGTTGATTTTTGTGAGGTATTTTTTAAGAAATTTGGACTTTAAGAACTCGGGAACAGTCGGGTTTGTTTTCTATGGCAGAACTTGTTTTTTAAGAACTTATTAAGGATGTAATTTTTAGTTTCAGGTTTTTTCAGAGGTTGCAGTTTGTTTTTTCACATAAACTAAGTATCTTAGAT
>NW_023003331.1:0-670 GCF_900245975.1 Drosophila guanche | reverse complement strand
ATTGATGCTGCTATGAAGTGGATCCAAACTGTGTGTGGTTTAGGTCTACCGTCTTGGAAAAGCTTTGAAATGCTAAAATGTTGATTGTTGTGATATTTTATTTTATCGAAATTTTGACTTTAAAAACTCGGGAAAAGTCGGGTTTATTTTCTATGGCAGAATTTGTTTTTTAAGAACTTATTAAGGATGTAATTTTTAGCTTAAGGTTTTTTCAGAGGTTGGGGTTTGTTTTTTCACATAACTTAAGTATCTTAATTTTGGTTGTAAAAACCTTTGATTATCTGAAAATGTGATTGATGCTGCTATGAAGAGGATCCAAACTGTGTGCGGTTTTGGCCTAACGTCTCGGAAAAGCTTTGAAATGCAGAAATGTTGATTGTTGTGAGATTTTTTTTTTCGAATTTTTTTTTTAAATCTCGGGAAAAGTCGGGTTTAGTTTCTATGGCAGAACTTGTTTTTTAAGAACTTATTAAGGATGTAATTTTTAGTTTAAGGTTTTTTTCAGAGGTTGGGGTTTGTTTTTTCACATAACTTAAGTATCTTAATTTTGGTTGTAAAAAACTTTGATTATCTGAAAAGTTGATTGATGCTGCTATGAAGTGGATCCAAACTGTGTGTGGTTTAGGTCTACCGTCTTGGAAAAGCTTTGAAATGCTAAAATGTTGATTGT
>NW_023003330.1:0-671 GCF_900245975.1 Drosophila guanche | reverse complement strand
TATGTAAAAAAACAAACCACAACATCTGATAAAACCTTAATCTAAAAATTACAAAATTACTAGTTCTTAAAAAACAAGTTCTGCCATAGAAAATAAAACCGACTTTTCCCGAGTTTTTAAAGGCAAAATTTCGAGAAAAAAAATCTCACAAAAATCAACATTTTTGCATTTCAAAGTTTTTCCTAGACGGTAGGCCAAAACCACAAAAAGTTTGGATCCATTTAATAGCAGTATCAATCAACTTTTCAGATAATCAAGGGTTTTTACAACCAAAATTAAGATACTTAAGTTATGTGAAAAAACAAACCACAACCTCTGAAAAAACCTTAAACTAAAAATTACAAAATTGCTAGTTCTTAAAAAACAAATTCTGCCATAGAAAATAAAACCAACTTTTCCCGAGTTTTTAAAGTCAAAATTTCGAAAAAAAAATCTCACAACAATCCACATTTTTGCATTTCAAAGCTTTTCCGAGACGGTAGGCCAAAACCACTCAGAGTTTGGATCCATTTTATAGCAGTATCAATCAACTTGTCAGATAATCAAAGTTTTTTACAACCACAGTTAAGATACTCAAGTTATGTGAAAAAACAAACCGAAACCTCTGAAAAAACCTTAAACTAAAAATTACAAAATTGCTAGTTCTTAAAAAACAAGTTCTGCCATAGAAA
>NW_023003329.1:0-671 GCF_900245975.1 Drosophila guanche | reverse complement strand
GATCTGGTTGCAAAAAACTTTGACTATCAGAAAATTTGATTGATTCTGCTATAAAATGGATCCAAACTCTGTGTGGTTTTGGCCTACCGTCTAAGTAAAGCTTTGAAAAGCAAAAATTTTGATTTTTGTGATGTATTTTGTACGAAATTTTGACTTTGAAAACTCGGGTTTATTTTCTATGGCAGAACTTGTTTTTTAATAACTTATTAAGGAAGTAATTTTAAGTTTAAGGTTTTTTCAGAGGTTGCGGTTTGTTTTTTCATATAACTTAAGTTTCTTAATTTTGGTTGTAAAAAACTTTGATTATCTGAAAAGTTGATTGCTACTGCTATAAAATGGATCCAAACTGTTTGTGGTTTTGGCCTACCGTCTGGGTAAAGCTTTAAAATGCAAAAATGTTGATTGTTTTGAGATTTTTTTTTCCGAAATTTTGACTTTAAAAACTTGGGAAAAGTCGGTTTTATTTTCTATAACAGAACTTGTTTTTTAAGAACTAGCAATTTTGTAATTTTAAGTTTAAGGTTTTTTCAAAGGTTGCGGTTTGTTTTTTCACATAAGTTAAGTATCTAAGATCTGGTTGCAAAAAACTTTGACTATCAGAAAATTTGATTGATTCTGCTATAAAATGGATCCAAACTCTGGGTAAAGCTTTGAAATGCAAAAATGTTGAT
>NW_023003328.1:0-671 GCF_900245975.1 Drosophila guanche | reverse complement strand
GAGCTTTTAAAGTAAAAATTTGGAAAAAGAAAAATCTCACAACAATCAACAATTTTGCATTACAAATCCTTACCCAGGCGGTACGCCAAAACCACACAGAGTTTGGATCCATGTTATAGAAGTATCAATCAACTTTTCAGATAATCAAAGTTTTTTTACAACCACAATTAAGATACTTAAGTTATGTGAAAAAACAAACAGCAACCTCTGAAAAAACCTTAAACTTAAAATGACATCTTTAATAAGTTCCTAAAAAACAAGTTCTGCCATAGAAAATAAACCCGACTTTTCCCGAGTTTTTAAAGTCAAAATTTGGAAAAAAAAAATCTCACAACAATCAACAATTTTGCATTACAAATCTTTACCCAGACGGTAGGCCAAAACCACAAAAAGTTTGGATCCATTTTAGAGCAGTATCAATCAACTTTTCAGATAATCAAAGATTTGTACAACCAAAATTAAGATACTTAGATTATGTGAAAAAACAAACCACAACCTCTGAAAAAACCTTTAACTAAAAATTACATCATTAATAAGTTCCTAAAAAAACAAGTTCTGCCATAGAAAATAAACCAGACTTTTCCCGAGTTTTTAAAGTCAAAATTTGGAAAAAAAAATCTCACAACAATCAACAATTTTGCATTACAAAGCTTTACCCAGACGGTAGGCCA
>NW_023003327.1:0-671 GCF_900245975.1 Drosophila guanche | reverse complement strand
CACTCAGAGTTTGGATCCATTTTATAGCAGTATCAATCAACTTTTCAGATAATCAAAGTTTTTTACAACCACAGTTAAGATACTTAAGTTATGTGAAAAAACAAACCGAATCCTCTGAAAAAACCTTAAACTAAAAATTACAAAATTGCTAGTTCTTAAAAAACAAGTTCTGCCATAGAAAATAAAACCAACTTTTCACAAGTTTTTAAAGTCAAAAATTCGAAAAAAAAAATCTCACAACAATCCACATTTTTGCATTTCAAAGCTTTTCCGAGACGGTAGGCCAAAACCACACAGAGTTTGGATCCATTTTATAGCAGAATCAATCAACTTTTCAGATAATCAAAATTTTTTTGCAACCAGATCCAAGATACTTAGGTTATGAAAAAAAACAAACCACAAGCTCTAAAAAAAACCTTAAACTAAAAATTACTTCCTTAATAAGTTCTTAAAAGAAAAGTTCTTCCATAGAAAATAAACCCGACTTTTCCCGAATTTTTAAAGTACAAATTTCGAAGAAAAAAAAAATCTCACAACAATCAACATTTTTGCATTTCGAAGCTTTTCCGAGACGGTAGGCCAAAACCACAAACAGTTTGGATCCATTTAATAGCAGTATCAATCAACTTTTTAGATAATCAAGGTTTTTTACAACCAAAATTAAGATACTT
>NW_023003326.1:0-671 GCF_900245975.1 Drosophila guanche | reverse complement strand
TCCCGAGTTTTTAAAGTAAAAATTTCGAAAAAAAAAATCTCACAACAATCAACATTTTTGCATTTCAAAGCTTTTCCGAGACCGTAGGCCAAAACCACTCAGAGTTTGGATCCATTTTATAGCAGAATCAATAAACTTTTCAAAAAATCAAAGTTTTTTTGCAACCAGATCTAAGATACTTAAGTTATGAAAAAAAAACAAACCGCAAGCTCTAAAAAAAACCTTAAACTAAAAATTACTTCCTTAATAAGTTCCTTAAAAACAAGTTCTGCCATAGAAAATAAACCCGACTTTTCCCGAGTTTTTAAAGTAAAAATATCGAAAAAAAAATCTCACATCAATCAACATTTTTGCATTTCAAAGCTTTACCCAGACGGTAGGCCAAAACCACACAGTTTGGATCCATTTTAAAGGAGTATCAATCAACTTTTCAGATAATCAAAGTTTTTTACAACCAAAATTAAGATACTTTAGTTATGTGAAAAAACAAACCACAACCTCTGTAAAAACCTTAAACTAAAAATTACATCCTTAATAAGTTCCTAAAAAACAAGTTCTGCCATAGAAAAAAAAACCCGAGTTTTTAAAGTCAAAATTTCGTACAAAATACCTCACAAAAATGAACATTTTTGCATTTTAAAGCTTTACCGAGACGGTAGGCCAAACCCACA
>NW_023003325.1:0-671 GCF_900245975.1 Drosophila guanche | reverse complement strand
GTTTTTAAAGTAAAAATTTCGTACAAAATACCTCACAAAAATAAACAATTTTGCATTACAAAGCTTTACCTAGACGGTAGGCCAAAACCACACAGAGTTTGGATCCATTTTATAGCAGTATCAATAAACTTTTCAGATAATCAAAATTTTTACAACCAAAATTAGGATACTTAAGTTATGTGAAAAAACAAATCGCTACTTCTGAAAAAACCTGAAACCTAAAATTACTTCCTTAAAAAGTTCTTAAAAAACAAGTTCTGCCATAGAAAATAAACTCGACTTTTCCCGAGTTGTTAAAGTAAAAATTTCCTACAAAATACCTCACAAAAGTAAACAGTTTTGCATTACAAAGCTTTACCCAGACGGTAGGCCAAAACCACACAGAGTTTGGATCCATTTTATAGCAGTTTCAATCAACTTTTCAGATAATCAAAGATTTGTACAACCAAAATTAAGATACTTAAGTTATGTGAAAAACAAACCGCAACCTCTGAAAAAACCTTAAACTAAAAATTACAAAATTGCTAGTTCTAAAAAACAAGATTTGCCATAGAAAATAAAAGCGACTTTTCCCGAGCTTTTAAAGTAAAAATTTCGAAAACAAAAAATCTCACAACAATCAACGTTTTTGCATTTCAAAGCTTTGCCCAGACGGTAGGCCAAAACCACAC
>NW_023003324.1:0-671 GCF_900245975.1 Drosophila guanche | reverse complement strand
TAGGCCAAAACCACTCAGTTTGGATCCATTTTATAGCAGTATCAATCAACTTTTCAGATAATCAAAGTTTTTTACAAACAAAATTAAGATACTTAAGTTATGTGAAAAAACGAACCACAACCTCTGAAAAAACCTTAAACTTAAAATTACTTTCTTAATAAGTTCTTAAAAAACAAGTTCTGCCATAGAAAATAAACCCGACTTTTCCCGAATTTTTAAAGTAAAAATATCGAAAAAAAAAAAAAATCTCACATCAATCAACATTTTTGCATTTTAAAGCTTTACCCAGACGGTAGGCCAAAACCACACAGTTTGGATCCATTTTATAGAAGTATCAATCAACTTTTCAGATAATAAAAATTTTTTACAACCAAAATTAAGATTGTTGTACAAAATTGCTAGTTCTTAAAAAACAAGTTCTGCCATAGAAAATAAAACCAACTTTTCCCAAGTTTTTAAACTCAAAATTTCGAAAAAAAAAATCTCACAAAAATCCACATTTTTGCATTTCAAAGCTTTAACGAGACGGTAGGCCAAAAGCACACAGAGTTTGGATCCACTTTATAGCAGTATCAATCAACTTTTTAGATAATCAAGGTTTTTTACAACCAAAATTAAGATACTTAAGTTATGTGAAAAACCAACCGCAACATCTGAAAAAACCTTAAACT
>NW_023003323.1:0-671 GCF_900245975.1 Drosophila guanche | reverse complement strand
TTGGTCTACCGTCTGGGTAAAGCTTTGAAATGCAAAAATGTTGGTTGTTGTCAGATTTTTATTGTCGAAATATTGACTTTAAAACCTCGGGAACAGTCGGGTTTATTTTCTATGGCAGACCTTTTTTTTAGGATCTTATTAAAGATGTAATTTTTACTTTAAGATTTTTTTAGAAGTAGCGGTTTGTTTTTTCACATAAATTAAGTATCTTAGATCTGGTTGCAAAAAACTTTGATTATCTGTAAAATTGATTGATACTGCTATAAAATGGATCCAAACTGTGTGTGGTTGTGGCCTACCGTCTGGGTAAAGCTTTGAAATGCAAAAATGTTGATTTTTGTGAGGTATTTTTCAAGACATTTTGACTTTACAAACTCGTGAACAGTCGGGCTTATTTTCTATGGCAGAACTTTTCTTTTAAGAATTTTCAAAGTTTGTACTTTTTTTGTTTAAGGTTTTTTCAGAGGTTGCTGTTTGTTTTCTCACATAACATAAGTATCTTAGATCTGGTTGAAAAAAACTTTAATTATCTGAAAAGTTGATTGATACTGCTAAAAAATTGATCCAAACTGTGTGTGGATTTCGCCTACCGTCTGGGTAAAGCTTTGAAATGCAAAAATGTTGATTTTTGTGAGGTATTTTTCACGACATTTTGACTTTACAAATTCGGG
>NW_023003322.1:0-671 GCF_900245975.1 Drosophila guanche | reverse complement strand
GAAAAAAAAAATCTCACATCAATCAACATTTTTGCATTTTAAAGCTTTACCCAGACGGTAGGCCAATACCACACAGTTTGGATCCATTTTATAGCAGTATCAATCAACTTTTCAGATAATCAAAGTTTTTTACAAACAAAATTAAGATACTTAAGTTATGTAAAAAAACAAACCGCAACCTCTGAAAAAACCTTAAACTAAAAATTACAAAATTGCTAGTTCTTAAAAAAACAAGTTCTGCCATAGAAAATAAAACCAACTTTTCCTGAGTTTTTAAAGTAAAAATATCGAAAAAAAAATCTCACAACAATTCACATTTTTGCATTTCAAAGCTTTTCCGAGACGGTAGGCCAAAACCACCAATCAACTTTTCAGATAATCAAAATTTTTTACAACCAAAATTCAGATTCTTAAGTTATGTGAAAAAACAAACCGCAACCTCTGAAAAAAACCTTAAACTAAAAATTACATTCTTAATAAGTTCCTAAAAAACAAGTTCTGCCATAGAAAATAAACCCGACTTTTCCCGAGTTTTTAAAGTAAAAATATCGAAAAAAAAAAATCTCACATCAATCAACATTTTTGCATTTCAAAGCTTTACCCAGACGGTAGGCCAAAACCACACAGTTTGGATCCATTATATAGCAGTATCAATCAACTTTTCAGATAAT
>NW_023003321.1:0-671 GCF_900245975.1 Drosophila guanche | reverse complement strand
ACCCGACTTTTCCGGAGTTTTTAAAGTAAAAATAGCGAAAAAAAAAATCTCACATCAATCAACATTTTTGCATTTCAAAGCTTTACCCAGACGGTAGGCCAAAACCACAAACACTTTGAATCCATTTTATAGCAGTATCAATCAACTTTTCAGATAATCAAAGTTTTTTACAACCAAAATTAAGATACTTAAGTTATGTAAAAAACAAACCGCAACCTCTGAAAAATCCATAAACTTAAAATTACTTCCTTAATAAGTTCTTAAAAAACAAGTTCTGCCATAGAAAATAAACCCGAGATTTTAAAGTACAAATTTCGAAAACAAAAAATCTCACAACAATCAACATTTTTGCATTTCAAAGCTTTTCCGAGATGGTAGGCCAAAACCACAAACAGTTTGGATCCATTTTATAGCAGTATCAATCAACTTTTCAGATAATCAAAGTTTTTTGCAACCAGATCTAAGATACTTCAGTTATGTGAAGAAACCTTAAACTAAAAATTACAAAAATGCTAGTTCTTAAAAATCAAGTTCTGGCATAGAAAATAAAACCGACTTCTCCCGAGTTTTTAAAGTAAAAATATCGAAAAAAAAATCTCACATCAATTAACATTTTTGCATTTCAAAGCTTTACCCAGACGGTAGGCCAAAACCACAAAGAGTCAAAATTT
>NW_023003320.1:0-671 GCF_900245975.1 Drosophila guanche | reverse complement strand
ATTAAGATACTTAAGTTATGTGAAAAAACAAACCGCAACCTCAGAAAAAACGTTAAACTAAAAATTACAAAAATGATAGTTCTTAAAAATCAAGTTCTGGCATAGAAAATAAAACCGACTTCTCCCGAGTTTTTAAAGTAAACATTTCAAAAAAAAATCTTACAACAATCCACATTTTTGCATTTCAAAGCTTTTTCGAGACGGTAGGCCAAAACCACACAGAGTTTGGATCCATTTTATAGCAGTATCAATCAACTTTTCAGATAATCAAAGTTTTTTACAACCAAAATTAAGATACTTAAGTTATGTGAAAAAACAAACCGCAACCTCTGAAAAAACCTTAAACTTAAAACTACTTCCTTAATAAGTTCTTAAAAAACAAGTTATGCCATAGAAAAAAAACCCGAGTTTTTAAAGTCAAAATTTCGTACAAAATACCTCACAAAAATCAACATTTTTGCATTTCAAAGCATTACCCACACGGTAGGCCAAAACCACACAGAGTTTGGATCCATTTTATAGCAGTATCAATCAACTTTTCAGATAATAAAAGGTTTTTACAACCAAAATTAAGATACTTAAGTTATGTGAAAAAACAAACCGCAACCTCTGAAAAACCTTAAACTTAAAATTACTTCCTTAATGAGTTCTTAAAAAACAAGTTCTGCCAT
>NW_023003319.1:0-671 GCF_900245975.1 Drosophila guanche | reverse complement strand
TTTCAGATAATCAAAGTTTTTTACAACCAAAATTAGATACTTAAGTTATGTGAAAAAACGAACCACAACCTCTGAAAAAACCTTAAACTAAAAATTACAAAATTGCTAGTTCTTAAAAAAACAAGTTCTGCCATAGAAAATAAAACCAACTTTTCCCGAGTTCTTAAAGTCAAAATTTCGAAAAAAAAAATCCCACAACAATCCACATTTTTGCATTTCAAAGCTTTTCCGAGACGGTTGGCCAAAACCACACAGAGTTTGGATCCACTTTATAGCAGTATCAATCAACTTTTCAGATAATCTAAATTTTTTACAACCAAAATTCAGATTCTTAACTTATGTGAAAAAACAAACATCCTTAATAAGTTCCTAAAAAACAAGTTCTGCCATAGAAAATAAACCCGACTTTTCCCGAGTTTTTAAAGTAAAAATATCGAAAAAAAAAAAAAAAATCTCACATCAATCAACATTTTTGCATTTCAAAGCTTTACCCAGACGGTAGGCCAAAACCACACAGTTTGGATCCATTTTATAGAAGTATCAATCAACTTTTCAGATAATCAAAGTTTTTTACAACCAAAATTAAGATACTTAAGTTATGTGAAAAAACAAACCACAACCTCTGAAAAAACCTTAAACTAAAAATTACAAAATAGCTAGTTCCTAAAAAA
>NW_023003318.1:0-671 GCF_900245975.1 Drosophila guanche | reverse complement strand
GTTTTTTACAACCAAAATTAAGATACTTAAGTTATGTGAAAAAACAAACCGCAACCTATGAAAAATCAAATTAATCAAAGTTCTTTACAACCAGGTCTAAGATGGTTAAGTTATGTGAAAAAACAAACCGCTACTTCTAAAAAACCTTAAACAAAAAAGTAACAAACTTTGAAAATTTTTAAAAGAAAAGTTCTTCCATAGAAAATAAACCCGACTTTTCCCGAATTACAAAACTCAACATGTTTGCATTTCAAAGCTTTACCCAGACGGTGGGCCAAAACCACACAGAGTTTGGATCCATATTATAGCAGTATCAATCAACTTTTCAGATAATCAAAGTTTTTTACAACCAAAATTAAGATACTTAAGTTATGTAAAGCAACAAACCGCAACCTCTGAAAAAACCTTAAACTTAAAATTACTTTCTTAATAAGTTCTTAAAAAACAAGTTCTGCCATAGAAAAAAAAACCGGAGTTTTTAAAGTCAAAATTTCGTACAAAATACCTCACAAAAATGACCATTTTTTCATTTTAAAGCTTAACCCAGACGGTAGGCCAAAACCACACGGAGTTTGGATCCATTTTATAGCAGAATCAATCAACTTTTCAGATAATCAAAGTTTTTTACAACCAAAATTAAGATACTTAAGTTATGTGAAAAACCAACCGCA
>NW_023003317.1:0-671 GCF_900245975.1 Drosophila guanche | reverse complement strand
CCAGATCTAAGATACTTAAGTTATGTGAAAAAACAAACCGCAACCTCTGAAAAAACCTTAAACTAAAAATTACATCCTTAATAAGTTCTTAAAAAACCAGGTCCTGCCATAGAAAATAAACTCGACTCTTCCCGAGTTTTTAAAGTCAAAATTTCGAAAAAAAATACCTCACAACAATCAACATTTTTGCATTTCAAATCTTTACCCAGACCGTAGGCCAAAACCACACACAGTTTTGATCCATTTTATAGAAGTATCAATCAACTTTTCAGATAATCAAAGTTTTTGCAACCAGATCTAAGATACTTAAGCTATGTGATAAAACAAACAGTAACCTCTGAAAAAACCTTAAACTAAAAATTTCATCCTTATTAAGTTCTTAATAAACAAGTTCTGCAATAGAAAATAAACCCGACTGTTCCCGAGTTTTTAAAGTCAAAATTTCGAAAAAAAATACCTCACAACAATCAACATTTTTGCATTTCAAAGCTTTATCCAGACGGTAGGCCAAAACCACACAGAGTTTATCTCCATTTTATAACAGTATCAATCAACTTTTCAGAAAATCAAATTTCTTTACAGCCAGATCTATGATACTTAAGTTATGTGAAAAAACAAACCGCAACCTCTGAAAAAACCTTAAACCAAAAATTACATCCTTAATAAGTTCC
>NW_023003316.1:0-671 GCF_900245975.1 Drosophila guanche | reverse complement strand
TTTGTATTGATATATAACTTCAGCATGATTTAATTATGAAGAAACGATAATGTACGATATGATATTCTGTATGATATTTCATATGTTAGCCGTGACCGTAGCAAACAACCTCTATAGGGAGTGGCTTGGTAAATTTCATATGATGAAAAATTAAAGTTTGTCCTTACATATGATATTGGGAAAATACCTAGATGGCAATGTCTGATACTTTATATGGTTGGATATGTGTATAGTCGTTACTATATATGAATAATATTGAAGTGTTTGTGTGTTTCTTGTATTAAAATACGAGAACAAATGACTTCTAAGAGGCACTCTCGATTGTAAACACCTGATTTGCGGAAGCCGTGGCAAAAAACCTCTATAGGGAGTGGTGTCGTGCTTGGTATATTTCATATGATGTAAAATTTAAAATTTGTCTTTGCATATGATATGGGGAAAATACCTAGATGGCAATGTCTGATACTTTATATGGTTGGATATGTGTATAGTTGTTACTATATATGAATAATATTGAAGTGTTTGTGTGTTTCTTGTATTAAAATACGAGAACAAATGACTTCTAAGAGGCACTCTCGATTGTAAACACCCGATTTGCGGAAGCCGTGGCAAAAAACCTCTATAGGTAGTGGTGTCGTGCTTGGTATATTTCATATGATGAAAAATTTAAA
>NW_023003315.1:0-671 GCF_900245975.1 Drosophila guanche | reverse complement strand
CTTCTGAAAAAAGTAAAAATATCGAAAAAACAAAATCTCACAACAATCCACATTTTTGCATTTCAAAGCTTTTCCGAGACGGTAGGCCAAAACCACACAGAGTTTGGATCCATTTTATACCAGTAGCAATCAACTTTTCAGATAATCAAAGTTTTTTACAACCAAAATTAAGATACTTAAGTTATGTGAAAAAACAAACTGCAACCTTTGAAAAAACCTTAAACTTAAAATTACTTCCTTAATAAGTTCTTAAAAAACAAGTTCTGCCATAGAAAATAAACCCGACTTTTCCCGAGTTTTTAAAGTCAAAAATTCGTAAAATATACCTCACAAAAATCAACATTTTTGCATTTCAAAGCTTTGCCCAGACGGTAGGCCAAAACCACACAGAGTTTGGATCCATTTTGTAGCAGTATCAATCAATGTTTCAGATAATCAAAGTTTTTGCAACCAAAATTAAGATACTAAAATGATGTGAAAAAACAAACCGCAACCTCTGAAAAAACCTTAATCTTAAAATTACTTCCTTAATAAGTTCTTAAAAACAAGTTCTGCCATAGAAAATAAACCCGAGTTTTTAAAGTCAAAACTTCGTACAAAATACCTCACAAAAATCAACATTTTTGCATTTCAAAGCTTTACCCAGACGGTAGGCCAAAACCACACAGAGT
>NW_023003314.1:0-671 GCF_900245975.1 Drosophila guanche | reverse complement strand
TTTTTCACATAACTTAAGTATCTAGGATCTGGTTGCAAAAAACTTTGATTATCTGAAAATTTGATTGATACTGCTATAAAATGGATCCAAACTCTGTGTGGTTTTGGCCTACCGTCTCGGTTAAGCTTTGAAAGGCAAAAATGCTTATTGCTGTGAGATTTTTTTTCTTCGAAATTTTGACTTTAAAAAGACGGGAAAAGTCGGGTTTATTTTCTATGGCAGAACTTGTTTTTTAAGAACTTATTAAGGAAGTAATTTTAAGTTTAAGGTTTTTTAGAGGTGGCGGTTTGTTTTTTCACATAACTCAAGTATCTTAGATCTGGTTGCAAAAAACTTTGATTATCTGAAAAGTTGATTGATACTGCTATAAAATGGATCCAAACTGTGTGTGGTTTTGGCCTACCGTCTCGGAAATGAAAAATATATTGATTGTTGTGAGATTTTTTTTCTTCGAAATTTTGACTTTAAAAACCGGGAAAACTCGGGTTTATTTTCTATGGCAGAAATTTTTGTTTAAGAAAGTAATTTTTTGTTTAAGGTTTTTCAGAGGCAGCGATTTGTTTTTTCACATAGCTTAGGTAACTTAGATCTGGTTGCATGAAACTTTGATTATTTGAAAAGTTGATTGATACTGATATAAAATGGATTCAAATTCTGTGTGATTTTGGCCT
>NW_023003313.1:0-671 GCF_900245975.1 Drosophila guanche | reverse complement strand
AAAAGCACACAGAGTTTGGATCCACTTTATAGCAGTATCAATCAACTTTTCAGATAATCAAAATTTTTTACAACCAAAATTAAGATACTTAAGTTATGTGAAAAAACGAACCGCAACCTCTGAAAAAACCTTAAACGAAAAATTACAAAATTGCTAGTTCTTAAAAAACAAGTTCTGCCATAGAAAATAAACCCGACTTTTCCCGAATTTTTAAAGTAAAAATTTCGAAGAAAAAAAATACCTCACAAAAATGAACATTTTTGCATTTTAAAGCTTTACCCAGACGGTAGGCCAAAACCACACAGAGTTTGGATCCATTTAATAGCAGTATCAATCAAATTTTCAGATAATCAAAGTTTTTTACATCCAAATATAAGATACTTAAGTTATGTGAAAAACCAACCGCAACATCTGAAAAAACCTTAAACTAAAAATTACTTCCTTAATAAGTTCCTAAAAAACAAGTTCTGCAAAAGAAAATAAACCCAACTTTTCCCGAGTTTTTAAAGTAAAAATATCGAAAAAAAAAATCTTACAACAATCCACATTTTTGCATTTCAAAGCTTTTCCGAGACGGTAGGCCAAAAGCACACAGAGTTTGGATCCACTTTATAGCAGTATCAATCAACTTTTCAGATAATCAAAATTTTTTACAACCAAAATTAAGATAC
>NW_023003312.1:0-671 GCF_900245975.1 Drosophila guanche | reverse complement strand
TGGCTATAATAATGATCCAATCGGAACCCAGTTTGGTGATCTGATAGATATGGCCATTCCCTACAGAATGGCGTTTTTAGTTTTCTTCTATCTTTAAAATTGTAGATTTGGGAGGTTTTCGCCCTTTTGCGGGGGCGGAATGGGGCGGGGCACATTTTTTAAATACACTTGTAACAGTGTGAGCATACAGAAGTGTGGATGCAAAATTTGGTAGCTCTAGCTTTTATAGTCTCTGAGATTCAGGTGCTCAACAAGACGGACGGACAGACGGACAGACAGACGGACGGGTTCAATCGACTCGGCTATTGATGGTGATCAAGAATATATACACTTTATAGGGTCGGAAACGATTCCTTCTGTGTGTTACATACATTAACTTTGTGCACAAATACAATATACCCTATTTACTCTTCGAGTACCGGGTATAAAACAAATATAAGCTGCGAGGGAAGGGGGGGGGTGGTTTAAAGTCGGCAGAGGCAGAGGGACGGCAGAGGCAGAGGCCGAGTGAAGCAGAGTGTGAATGAGAGAATGTGAAAAGAGCAACAAAAGCTGCAGGACAGTGTGGTTTAGCCACTGCTAATTAATTTCTTCTTTCTGGCTATAATAATGATCCAATCGGAACCCAGTTTGGTGATCTGATAGATATGGCCATTCCCTACAGAATGGCG
>NW_023003311.1:0-671 GCF_900245975.1 Drosophila guanche | reverse complement strand
AAAAGTTGATTGATACTGATAAAAGTGGATCCAAACTCTGAGTGGTTTTGGCCTACCGTCTGAGTAAAGCTTTGAAATGCCAAAATGTGGATTTTTGTGAGGTTATTTTTACGAATTTTGACTTTAAAAATTCGGGAAAAGTGGGGTTTATTTTCTATGGCAGAACTTTTCTTTTATGAATTTTCAAAGTTTGTAATTTTTTGTTTAAAGTTTTTTACTAGTAGCGGTTTGTTGTTTTCACATAACTTTAGTATCTTAGACCTGGTTGTAAAGAACTTCTGAAAATTTGATTGATGTTGCTATGAAGTGGATCCAAACTGTGTGTGGTTTTGGCCTACCGTCTGGGCAAAGCTTTAAAATGCAAAAATGTTGATTGTGGCCTACCGTGAAATGCAGAAATGTTGATTGTAGTGATATTTTTTTTTTTTGAAATTTTGACTTGTACATTTCGGGAAAAGTAGGGTTTATTTTATATGGCAGAACTTGTTTTCTAAGAACTTTTAAGGATGTAATTTTAAGTTTAAGGTTTTTCCAGAGGTTGCGGTTTGTTTTTTCACATAACTTAAGTATCTTAGATCTGGTTTTAAAGAACTTTGATTATCTTAAAAGTTGATTGATACTGATAAAAGTGGATCCAAACTCTGAGTGGTTTTGTCCTACCGTCTGGGCAA
>NW_023003310.1:0-672 GCF_900245975.1 Drosophila guanche | reverse complement strand
TTAAAAACTCGGGAGAAGTCGGTTTTATTTTCTATGCCAGAACTTGTTTTTTAATAACTAGCATTTTTGTAATTTTTAGTTTAATGTTTTTTCAGAGGTTGCGGTTTGTTTTTTCACATAACTTAAGTATCTAAGATCTGGTTGCAAAAACTTTGATTATCTAAAAAGTTGATTGATTCTGCTATAAAATGGATCCAAACTCTGTGTGGTTTTGGCCTACCGTCTGGGTAAAGCTTTGAAATGTAAAAATGTTGATTTTTTAGAGGTATTTTATACGAAATTTTGACTTTAAAAACTCGGGTTTATTTTCTATGGCAGAAATTGTTTTTTTAAGAACTTATTAAGGAAGTAATTTTAAGTTTAAGGTTTTTTCAGAGGTTGCGGTTTGTTTTTTCACATAACTTAAGTATCTTAATTTTGGTTGTAAAAAACTTTGATTATCTGAAAAGTTGATTGATACTGCTATAAAATGCATCCAAACTGTTTGTGGTTTTGGCCTACCGTCTGGGTAAAGCTATGAAATGCAAAAATGTAGATTGTTGTGAGATTTTTTGTTTTCGAAATTTTTATTTTAAAAACCCGGGAAAAGTCAGGTTTATTTTCTATGCCAGAATTTGTTTTTTACGAACTTATTAAGAAAGTAATTTTAAGTTTAAGGTTTTTTCAGAGGTT
>NW_023003309.1:0-672 GCF_900245975.1 Drosophila guanche | reverse complement strand
ATGATCCAATCGGATCCCAATTTATTGATCTGATAGATATGGCCATTCCCTACAGAATGGCGTTTTTAGTTTTCTTCTATCTTTAAAATTGTAGATTTGGGAGGTTTTCGCCCTTTTGCGGGGGCGGAATGGGGCGGGGCACATTTTTTAAATACACTTGTAACAGTGTGAGCATACAGAAGTCTGGATGCAAAATTTGTGTCTGAGATTCAGGTGCTCAACAAGACGGACGGACAGACGGAAGGACAGACGGAAGGACAGACGGACGGACAGACAGGGCTCAATCGACTCGGCTATTGATGGTGATCAAGAATATTTACACTTTATGGGGTCGTAAACGATTCCTTCTGTGTGTTACATACATTAACTTTGTGCACAAATACAATATACCCTATTTACTCTTCGACTACCGGGTATAAAACAAATATAAGCTGCGTAAGGGGGAGGGGGTGGTTAAAAGTCGGCAGAGGCATAGGGACGGCAGAGGCAGAGGCCGAGTGAAGCAGAGTGTGAATGAGAGAATGTGAAAAGAACAACAAAAGCTGCAGGACAGTGTGGGTTTAGCCACTGCTAATTAATTTCTTCTTTCTGGCTATAATAATGATCCAATCGGATCCCAATTTATTGATCTGATAGATATGACCATTCCCTACAGAATGGCGTTTTTAGTTT
>NW_023003308.1:0-672 GCF_900245975.1 Drosophila guanche | reverse complement strand
AAGATACTTAAGTTATGTGAAAAAACAAACCGCAACCTCTGAAGAAACCTTAAAATAAAAATTACATCCTTAATAAGTTCTTAAAAAACAAGTTCTGCCATAGAAAATAAACCCGACTTTTCCCGAGTTTTTAAAGTAAAAATTTCGTACAAAATACCTCACAAAAATAAACATTTTTGCATTTCAAAGCTTTTCCCAGACGGTAGGCCAAAACCACACAGATTTTGGATCCGTTTTATAGCAGTATCAATCAGCTTTTCAGATAACCAAAGTTTTTACAACAAAAATTAAGATACTTAAGTTATGTGAAAAAACAAAGCGCTACTTCTAAAAAACCTTAAACAAAAAAGTACAATCTTTGAAAATACTTAAAAGAAAAGTTCTGCCATAGAAAATAAACCCGATTCTTCCCAAGTTTTTAAAGTCAAAATTTCGTAAAAAATACCTCGCAAAAATCAACATTTTTGCATTTTAAAGCTTTGCCCAGACGGTAGGCCAAAACCACACAGAGTTTGAATCCACTTTATATCAGTATCAATCAACTTTTTCAGATAATCAGAGTTCTTTACAACCAGATCTAAGATACTTAAATTATGTGAAAAGACAAACCGTAACATCTGAAAAAACCTTTTACTTAAAATTACATCCTTAATAAGTTCTTAAAAAACTAGT
>NW_023003307.1:0-672 GCF_900245975.1 Drosophila guanche | reverse complement strand
TTTTCAAAGTCAAAATTTCGTACAAAATACATCACAAAAATCAACATTTTTGCTTTTCAAAGCTTTACTTAGACGGTAGGCCAAAACCACACAGAGTTTGGATCCATTCTATAGCAGAATCAATCAAATTTTCTGATAGTCAAAGTTTTTTGCAACCAGATCTTAGATACTTAAGTTATGTGAAAAAACAAACCGCAACCTCTGAAAAAACCTTAAACTAAAAATTACAAAATTGCTAGTTCTTAAAAAACAAGTTCTGGCCTAGAAAATAAAACCGAATTTTCCCGAGTTTTTAAAGTAAAAATATCGAAAAAAAAAATCTCACATCAATCAACATTTTTGCATTTCAAAGCTTTACCCAGACGGTAGGCCAAAACCACACGGAGTTTGGATCCATTTTATAGCAGTATCAATCAACTTTTCAGATAATCAAAGTTTTTTACAACCAAAATTAAGATACTTAAGTTATGTGAAAAAAACAAACCGCAACCTCTGAAAAAACCTTAAACTTAAAATTACTTCCTTAATAAGTTCTTAAAAAACAAGTTCTGCCATAGAAAAAAAACCCGAGTTTTTAAAGTCAAAATTTCGTACAAAATACCTCACAAAAATCAACATTTTTGCATTTCAAAGCTTTACCCAGAGTTTGGATCCATTTTATAGCAGAATCAA
>NW_023003306.1:0-672 GCF_900245975.1 Drosophila guanche | reverse complement strand
TTTCACATAACTTAAGTATCTTAATTTTGGTTGTAAAAACCCTTGATTATCTGAAAAGTTGATTGATACTGCTATTAAATGGATCCAAACTTTTTGTGGTTTTGGCCTACCGTCTCGAAAAAGCTTTAAAATGAAAAAATGTTGATTTTTGTGAGATTTTTTTTTCTCGAAATTTTGACTTTAAAAACTCGGGAAAAGTTGGTTTTATTTTCTATGGCAGAACTTGTTTCTTAAGAACTAGCAATTTTGTAATTTTTAGGTTAAGGTTTTTTCAGAGGTTGTGGTTTGTTTTTTTACATAACTTAAGTATCTTAACTGTAGTTGTAAAAAACTTTGATTATCTGAAAAGTTGATTGATACTGCTATTAAATGGATCCAAACTGTTTGTGGTTTTGGCCTACGGTCTCGGAAAAGCTTTGAAATGCAAAAAAGTTGATTGTTGTGAGACTTTTTTTTTCGAAATTTTGACTTTTAAAACTCGGGAAAAGTCGGTTTTATTTTCTATGGCAGAACTTGTTTTTTAAGAACTAGTAATTTTGTAATTTTTAGTTTAAGGTTTTTTCAGAGGTTGCGGTTCGTTTTTTCACATAACTTAAGTATCTTAATTTTGGATGTAAAAAACTTTGATTATCTGAAAAGTTGATTGATACTGCTATTAAATGGATCCAAACT
>NW_023003305.1:0-672 GCF_900245975.1 Drosophila guanche | reverse complement strand
ATTATTCTTATTAGTTTGTTGTATGAATTGTTGTGCTTTATTTTGTAGATAATATCATCCTCCTGAGTGATGGTCATAATTGATGACTGACTAATTTGTTGGAGATTTGCATTGATATTTTCCTCTTTTGTAGCCACAAATGCTGGTGGCCATGTTGATGGTGGGCCATGAAGAAATAGTGGACCATAAAACCACATACTATTTTTCGCGAATTTAATCGACGTCATTCCTCTAGACAATGCATCCGCTGCATTATTTTCAGATGAGACATGCCTCCAATGCCTTTGTATCGTTAATTCGTGTATTGTAGCTATTCTTGTCGCTACGAATTTGTCTCGTATGGATGTTGTACAGTTTATCCATGACAAAACAATCCTTGAATCAGACCACAAAAAGGTTGTGGCGTTCTCCATGGATAAATCTTCTTTTACCTTAGCTGTCAGTTGTGCACCCAATACAGCCGCCTTTAGTTTCAGACGAGGTAATGTTAATGCATTTATAGGAGCTAAATGTGATTTGGCACATAGCAATTGAATTGTTACTCTTTTATCCTTATGCAGTGCTCGGATATATACGGCAGCTCCAAAAGCTTTCTCCGATGCGTCAACAAAAGTGTGTATTTCTGATGCTATCGGAAATTTTCCTTGGAATATATGACGTGGTACTTTTATG
>NW_023003304.1:0-672 GCF_900245975.1 Drosophila guanche | reverse complement strand
AAACAGGGTGTTTATTAAGCAAATGGGTCTGTAGTTTTGGAAGGAAGCGGGGTCCGCATTCTTCTTGGGGATTGGTACCACCTTGATTCTACGCCAGACCTCTGGGATGTTGCCACTGAGCCATACCCTGTTTATAATTTCAAAGATGTTATGCTTTTTCGCCACAGGAAGTTGCTGCAGCATCCTGAACGAAATGCCACCTGGGCCTCTCGCCGAATTTGGGTTCCTGGATTTCAGGAAGGACAGAAATTCCCCCATGTCCAAAGGTTCGGGGTCGCCTGGTCCAATCAGATTTGGAATGATCTCTGGGGGTCTACTGCTTGCAGTGGAGGGGATGTCTTTGACCATTTTTAGGAAGCCATTGTCGTTTTCGTCTGTCCATGTGTTCCCTACGTTTTTGACTTGTCCGTATTTCTTAAGGTTCTTTACTCTGCTCCACATGGAGGGCGAAGAGGAAACCTCTTCTAGGAATATTGAGAAGTTTGACCTTCTGCATTTTTTAATCTCATTTTGCAGGTTGTGGTCGGCCTCTATGGTGGCCCTGGCATCATCAAATTTTTTGGTGTAATAGTATTTTTGCCTGCACGCATTTCTCACGCGAAACAGTCTCTCTATACCCTCGTTCCACCATTTTTTGGCAATATACTTGTTGTTGCTAGGAATGGTAACTGT
>NW_023003303.1:0-672 GCF_900245975.1 Drosophila guanche | reverse complement strand
TTGCATTTCAAAGCTTTACCCAGACGGTAGGCCAAAACCACACACAGTTTGGATCAATTTTTTAGCAGTATCAATAAACTTTAAGATAATCAAAGTTTTTTGCAACCAGATCTGAAATACTTAAGTTATGTGAAAAAACAGACCGCAACCTCTGAAAAAACCTTAAACTAAAAATTACATCTTTAATAAGTTCCTTAAAAAAGTTCTGCCATAGAAAATAAACCCGACTGTTTCCGAGTTTTTAAAGTCAATATTTCGACAATAAAAATCTCACAACAATCAACATTTTTGCATTTCAAACTTTACCTAGACGGTAGGCCAAAACCACATAGAGTTTGGATCCATTTTATAGCAGTTTCAATAAACTTTTCAGGTAATCAAAGTTTTTTGCAACCAGATCTAGGATACTTAAGTTATGTGGAAAAACAAACCGCTACTTCTAAAAAAACCTTAAATTAAAAATTACATCTTTAATAAGTTCCTAAAAATAAAGTCCTGCCATAGAAAATAACCCGACTCTTCCCGAGTTTTTAAAGTCAATATTTCGACAGTAAAAATTTCACAACAACCAACATTTTTGCATTTCAAAGCTTTACCCAGGCGGTTGGCCAAAACCACACACAGTTTGGATCAATTTTTTAGCAGTATCAATAAACTTTTCAGATAATCAAA
>NW_023003302.1:0-672 GCF_900245975.1 Drosophila guanche | reverse complement strand
TGTGAGATTTTATTTTATCAAAATGTTGACTTTAAAATCTCGGGAAAAAGTCGGGTTTATTTTCTATGGCATAACTTGTTTTTCAAGAACTTATTAAGGATTTAATTTTTAGTTTAAGGTTTTTTCAGAGGTTGGGGTTTGTTTTTTCACATAACTTAAGTATCTTAATTTTGGTTGTAAAAACTTTGATTATCTGAAATGTTGATTGATACTGCTATAAAATGGTTACAAATTCTGTGTGGTTTTGGCCTACCGTCTGGGTAAAGCTTTGAAATGCAAAAATGTTGATAGTCGGAAGTTTTTCTTCCGAAATTTTGACTTTAAAAACTCGGGAAAAGTCAGGTTTCTTTTCTATGGCAGAACTTGTTTTTTAAGAACTTATTAAGGATGTAATTTTTAGTTTAAGTTTTTTTCAGAGGTTGGGGTTTGTTTTTTCACATAACTTAAGTATCTTAATTTTGGTTGTAAAATACTTTGATTATCTGAAAAGTTGATTGATGCTGCTATGAAGTGGATCCAAACTGTGTGTGGTTTTGGCTTACCGTCTTGGAAAAGCTTTGAAATGCTAAAATGTTGATTGTTGTGAGATTTTATTTTATCAAAATGTTGACTTTAAAATCTCGGGAAAAAGTCGGGTTTATTTTCTATGGCATAACTTGTTTTTCAAGAACT
>NW_023003301.1:0-672 GCF_900245975.1 Drosophila guanche | reverse complement strand
TTCACATAACTTAAGTATCTTAGATCTGATTGCAAAAAACTTTGATTATCTGAAAAGTTGATTGATTCTACTATAAAATGGATCCAAACTCTGTGTGGTTTTGGCCTACCGTCTGGGTAAAGCTTTGAATTGCAAATATGTTGATTTTTGTGAGGTATTTTTTACGAATTTTTGACTTTAAAAACTCGGGAAAAGTCAGATTTGTTTTCTATGGCAGAACTTGTTTTTAAGAACTATCAATTTTGTAATTTTTAGTTTAAGGGATTTCAGAGCTTGCGGTTTTTTCACATAACTTAAGTATCTTAGATCTGATTGCAAAAAACTTTGATTATCTGAAAAGTTTATTGATTCTGCTATAAAATGGATCCAAACTCTATGTGGTTTTGGCATACCGTCTCGGAAAAGCTTTGAAATGCAAAAATGTGGATTGTTGTGAGATTTTTTTTTTTTCGAATTTTTTACTTTAAAAACTTGGGAAAAGTCGCCTTTATTTTCTATGGCAGAACTTGTTTTTTAAGAACTATCAATTTTGTAATTTTTAGTTTAAGGGGTTTTCAGAGGTTGCGGTTTTTTCACATAACTTAAGTATCTTAGATCTGATTGCAAAAAACTTTGATTATCTGAAAAGTTGATTGATTCTACTATAAAATGGATCCAAACTCTGTGTGGTTT
>NW_023003300.1:0-672 GCF_900245975.1 Drosophila guanche | reverse complement strand
AATCAAAGTTTTTTACAACCAAAATTAAGATACTTAAGTTATGTGAAAAACCAACCGCAACATCTGAAAAAACCTTAAACTAAAAATTACTTCCTTAATAAGTTCCTAAAAAACAAGTTCTGCCAAAGAAAATAAACCCAACTTTTCCCGAGTTTTTAAAGTAAAAATATCGAAAAAAAAATCTCACATCAATCAACATTTTTGCATTTCAAAGGCTTTTCCAGACGGTAGGCCAAAACCACTCAGTTTGGATCCATTTTATAGCAGTATCAATCAACTTTTTATATAATCAAAGTTTTTTACAAACAAAATTAAGATACTTAAGTTATGTGAAAAAACGAACCGCAACCTCTGAAAAAACCTTAAACTAAAAATTACAAAATTGCTAGTTCTTAAAAGAACAAGTTCTGCCATAGAAAATAAAACCAACTTTTCCCGAGTTTTTAAAGTCAAAATTTCGAAAAAAAAATCTAACAACAATCCACATTTTTGCATTTCAAAGCTTTTCCGAGACGGTAGGCCAAAACCACACAGAGTTTGGATCCACTTTATAGCAGTATCAATCAACTTTTCAGATAATCAAAATTTTTTACAACCAAAATTCAGATTCTTAACTTATGTGAAAAAACAAACCGCAACCTCTGAAAAAACCTTAAACTAAAAATTACATCC
>NW_023003299.1:0-672 GCF_900245975.1 Drosophila guanche | reverse complement strand
AAACTCCGTGTGGTTTTGGCCTACCGTCTGGGTTAAGCTTTAAAATGCAAAAATGTTGATTGTTGTGAGATTTTTTTTTTTACAAATTTTGACTTTAAAAACTCGGGAAAAGTCGGGTTTATTTTCTATGGCAGAACTTGTTTTTTTAGGAACTTATTAAGGATGTAATTTTTAGCTTAAGGTTTTTTCAGAGGTTGCGGTTTGCTTTTTCCCATAACTTAAGTATATTAATTTTGGTTGTAAAAAACTTTGATTATCTGAAAAGTTGATTGATACTGCTATAAAATGGATCCAAACTGTTTGTGGGTTTGACATACCGTCTCGGAAAAGCTTTGAAATGCAAAAATGTTGATTGTTGTGAGATTTTTTTTTTCGAAATTTTGACAATAAAAACTCGGGAAAAGTCGGGTTTATTTTCTATGGCAGAACTAGTTTTTTAAGAACTATCATTTTTGTAATTTTTAGTTTAAGGCTTTTTCAGAGGTTGCGGTTTGTTTTTTTACATAACTTAAGTATCTTAGATCTGGTTGCAAAAAAATTTGATTATCTGAAAAGTTGATTGATACTGCTGTAAAATGGATCCAAACTCTGTGTGGTTTTAGCCTACCGTCTGGGCAAAGCTTTAAAATGCAAAAATGTTGATTGTTGTGAGATTTTTTTTTCCTAATTTTT
>NW_023003298.1:0-672 GCF_900245975.1 Drosophila guanche | reverse complement strand
AAAACCTTAAACTAAAAATTACTAAATTGCTAGTTCTTAAAAAAACAAGTTCTGCCATAGAAAATAAAACCAACTTTTCCCGAGTTTTTAAAGTCAAAATTTCAAAACAAAAAAATCTCACAACAATCCACATTTTTGCATTTCTAAGCTTTACCCAGACGGTAGGCCAAAACCACACAGTTTGGATCCATTTTATAGAAGTATCAATCAACTTTTCAGATAATCAAAGTTTTTTACAACCAAAATTAAGATACTTAAGTTATATGAAAAAACAAACCACAACCTCTGAAAAAACCTTAAACTAAAAATTACATCCTTAATAAGTTCCTAAAAAACAAGTTCTGCCATAGAAAATAAACCCGACTTTTCCCGAGTTTTTAAAGTAAAAATATCGAACAAAAAAATCTCACATCAATCAACATTTTTGCATTTCAAAGCTTTACGCAGACGGTAGGCCAAAACCACACAGTTTTGATCCATTTTATAGCAGTATCAATCAACTTTTCAGATAATCAAAGTTTTTTACAACAAAAATTAAGATACTTAAGTTATGTGAAAAAACAAACCACAACCTCTGAAAAAACCTTAAACTAAAAATTACAAAGTTACTAGTTCTTAAAAAACAAGTTCTGCCATAGAAAATAAAACCGACTTTTCCCAAATTTTAAAGTA
>NW_023003297.1:0-672 GCF_900245975.1 Drosophila guanche | reverse complement strand
CAGAGGTTGCGGTTTGTTTTTTCCCATAACTTAGGTATCTTAATTATGGTTGTAAAAAACTTTGATTATCTGAAAAGTTGATTGATACTGCTATAAAATGGATCCAAACTCTGTGTGGTTTTGGCCTACCGTCTCGGAAAAGCTTTGAAATGCAAAAATATTGATTTTTGTGAGGTATTTTTTACGAATTTTTGACATTAAAAACTCGAAAAAGTCGGGTTTATTTTCTATGGCAGAACTTGTTTTTTTAGGAACTTATTAAGGATGTAATTTTTAGTTTAAGGTTTTTTCAGAGGTTGCGTTTTGTTTTTTCACATAACTTAAGTATCTTAGATCTGGTTGTAAAAAACTTTGATTATCTGAAAAGTTGATTGATACTGCTTTAAAATGGATCCAAACTCTGTGTGGTTTTGGCCTACCGTCTGGGTAAAGCTTTGAAATGCAAAAATGTTGATTTTTGTTAGGTATTTTTTACGAACTTTTGACTTTAAAAACTCGGGAAAAATCGGGTTTATTTTCTATGGCAGAACTGTTTTTTTAGGAACTTATTAAGGAAGTAAGTTTTAGTTTAAGGTTTTTTCAGAGGTTGCGGTTTGTTTTTTCACATAACTTAAGTATCTTAGATCTGGTTGCAAAAAACGTTGATTATCTGAAAAGTTGATTGATACTGCT
>NW_023003296.1:0-672 GCF_900245975.1 Drosophila guanche | reverse complement strand
CCCGAGTTTTTAAAGTAAAAATATCGAAAAAAAAAAAATCTCACATCAATCAACATTTTTGCATTTCAAAGCTTTACCCAGACGGTAGGCCAAAACCACACAGAGTTTGGATCCATATTATAGCAGTATCAATCAACTTTTCAGATAATCAAAGTTTTTTACAACCAAAATTAAGATACTTAAGTTATGTAAAAAAACATGACCATTTTTGCATTTTAAAGCTTAACCCAGACGGTAGGCCAAAACCACACAGAGTTTGGATCCATTTTATAGCAGAATCAATCAACTTTTCAGATAATCAAAGTTTTTTACAACCAAAATTAAGATACTTAAGTTATGTAAAAAAACAAACCGCAACCTCTGAAAAACCCTTAAACTTAAAATTACTTTCTTAATAAGTTCTTAAAAAACAAGTTCTGCCATAGAAAAAAAAACCCAAATTTTTAAAGTCAAATTTTCGTACAAAATACCTTACAAAAATGACCATTTTTGCATTTTAAAGCTTCACCCAGACGGTAGGCCAAAACCACACACAGTTTGGATCCATTTTAAAGAAGTATCAATCAACTTTTCAGATAATCAAAGTTTTTTACAACCAAAATTAAGATACTTAAGTTATGTGAAAAAACAAACCACAACCTCTGTAAAAACCTTAAACTAAAAATTACATCC
>NW_023003295.1:0-672 GCF_900245975.1 Drosophila guanche | reverse complement strand
GTATATTGTATTTGTGCACAAAGTTAATGTATGTAACACACAGAAGGAATCGTTTCCGACCCCATAAAGTGTATATATTCTTGATCACCATCAATATCCGAGTCGATTGAGCCCTGTTTGTCCGTCCGTCTGTCCTTCCGTCTGTCCGTCCGTCTTGTTGAGCACCTGAATCTCAGAGACTATAAAAGCTAGAGCCACCAAATTTTGCATCCAGACTTCTGTATGCTCACATTGTTACAAGTGTATTTAAAAAATGTTCCCCGACCCCATCCGCCCCCGCAAAGGGGCGAAAACCTCCCAAATCTACAATTTTAAAGATAGAAGAAAACTAAAAACGCCATTCTGTAGGGAATGCCCCCCCCCCTCTCGCAGCTTATATTTGTTTTATACCCGGTACTCGAAGAGTAAATAGGGTATATTGTATTTGTGCACAAAGTTAATGTATGTAACACACAGAAGGAATCGTTTCCGACCCCATAAAGTGTATATATTCTTGATCACCATCAATAGCCGAGTCGATTGAGCCCTATCTGTCCGTCCGTCTGTCCTTCCGTCTGTCCGTCCGTCTTGTTGAGCACCTGAATCTCAGAGACTATAAAAGCTAGAGCCACCAAATTTTGCATACAGACTTCTGTATGCTCACACTGTTACAAGTGTATTTAAAAAATGTTC
>NW_023003294.1:0-672 GCF_900245975.1 Drosophila guanche | reverse complement strand
TATGTGGTTTTGGCCTACCGTCTGGGTAAAGCTTCAAAATGCAAAAATGTTGATTGTTGTGAGATTTTTTTTCTTCGAAATTTTGACTTTAAAAACTTGGGAAAAGTCGGGTTTATTTTCTATGCCAGAACTTTTTTTTAAGAACTTATTGAGGAAGTTATTTTAAGTTAAGGGTTTTTTCAGGGGTTGCGGTTTGTTTTTTTCACATAACTTAAGTATCTTAGATCTGGTTGTAAAAAACTTTGATTATCTGAAAAGTTGATTGATACTGCTATAAAATGGATCCAAACTGTTTGTGGTTTGACCTACCGTCTGGGTAAAGCTATGAAATGCAAAAATAGTGATTTTTGTGAGATTTTTTGTTTTCGAAATTTATACTTTAAAAACTCGGGAAAAGTCGGGTTTATTTTCTATGCCAGAGCTTGTTTTTTAAAAACTTATTAAGGAAGTAATTTTAAGTTTAAGGTTTTTTCAGAGGTTGCGGTTTGTTTTTTCACATAACTTAAGTATCTAAGATCTGGTTGCAAAAAACTTTGATTATCTGAAAAGTTGATTGATTCTGCTATAAAATGGATCCAAACTCTATGTGGTTTTGGCCTACCGTCTGGGTAAAGCTTCAAAATGCAAAAATGTTGATTGTTGTGAGATTTTTTTTCTTCGAAATTTTGACTT
>NW_023003293.1:0-672 GCF_900245975.1 Drosophila guanche | reverse complement strand
AACTAAAAATTACTTCCTTAATAAGTTCCTAAAAAACAAGTTCTGCCAAAGAAAATAAACCCAACTTTTCCCGAGTTTTTAAAGTCAAAATTTCGAAAAAAAAAAAATCTCACAACAATCCACATTTTTGCATTTCAAAGCTTTTCCGAGACGGTAGGCCAAAACCACACAGAGTTTGGATCCACTTTATAGCAGTATCAATCAACTTTTCAGATAATCAAAATTTTTTACAACCACAGTTAAGATACTTAAGTTATGTGAAAAAACAAACCGAAAGCTCTGAAAAACCCTTAAACTAAAAATTACAAAATTGCTAGTTCTTAAAAAACAAGTTCTGCCATAGAAAATAAAACCGACTTTTCCCGAGTTTTTAAAGTCAAAAATTCGAAAAAAAAAAATCTCACAACAATCCACATTTTTGCATTTCAAAGCTTTTCCGAGACGGTAGGCCAAAACCACACAGAGTTTGGATCCATTTTATAGCAGAATCAATCAACTTTTCAGATAATCAAAATTTTTTTGCAACCAGATCTAAGATACTTATGTTATGAAAAAAAAACAAACCGCAAGCTCTAAAAAAAACCTTAAACTAAAAATTACTTCCTTAATAAGTTCTTAAAAGAAAAGTTCTTCCATAGAAAATAAACCCGACTTTTCCCGAATTTTTAAAGT
>NW_023003292.1:0-672 GCF_900245975.1 Drosophila guanche | reverse complement strand
GCTTTACCCAGACGGTAGGCCAAAACCACACAGTTTGGATCCATTTTATAGCAGTATCAATCAACTTTTCAGATAATCAAAGTTTTTTACAACCAAAATTAAGATACTTAAGTTATGTGAAAAAACAAACCACAACCTCTGAAAAAACCTTAAACTAAAAATTACAAAATTGCTAGTTCTTAAAAAAACAAGTTCTGCCATAGAAAATAAAACCAACTTTTAACGAGTTTTTAAAGTCAAAAATTTCGAAAAAAAAAATTCACAACAATCCACATTTTTGCATTTCAAAGCTTTTCCGAGACGGTAGGCCAAAACCACACAGAGTTTGGATCCACTTTATAGCAGTATCAATCAACTTTTCAGATAATCAAAGTTTTTTACAACCAAAATTAAGATACTTAAGTTATGTGAAAAAACAAACCACAACCTCTGAAAAAGCCTTAAACTAAAAATCAAAAATTAGCTAGTTCTTAAAAAAACAAGTTCTGCCATAGAAAATAAACCCGACTTTTCCCGAGTTTTTAAAGTAAAAATATCGAAAAAAAAATCTCACATCAATCAACATTTTTGCATTTCAAAGCTTTACCCAGACGGTAGGCCAAAACCACACAGTTTGGATCCATTTTATAGCAGTATCAATCAACTTTTCAGATAATCAAAGTTTTTTACAAC
>NW_023003291.1:0-672 GCF_900245975.1 Drosophila guanche | reverse complement strand
AAGTTATGTTAAAATAAAAATAGCATCCTTAATAAGTTCCTAAAAAACAAGTTCTGCAATAGAAAGTAAACACGAGCCTTCCCGAGTTTTAAAGTCAAATTTTCGAAAAAAAAATACCTCACAAAAATTAACATTTTTGCATTTCAAAGATTTACCCAGACGGTAGGCCAAAACCACACACAGTTTGGATCCACTTTATAGCAGTATCAATCAACCTTTCAGATAATCAAAGTTTTTTGCAAACAGATCTAAGATACTTAAGCTATGTGAAAAAACAAACAGTAACCTCTGAAAAAACCTTAAACGAAAAATTTCATCCTTATTAAGTTCTAAAAAAAAACAAGTTCTGCCATAGAAAATAAACCCGACCCTTCCCGAGTTTTAAAGTCAAACTTTCGATACAAAATACCTTACAAAAATCAACATTTTTGCATTTGAAAGCTTTTCCCAAACGGTAGGCCAAAACCACACAGAGTTTGGATCCACTTTATAGCAGTATCAATCAACTGTTCAGATAATCAAAGTTTTTTGCAACCAGATCTAAGATACTTAAATTATGTTAAAATAAAAATAGCATCCTTAATAAGTTCCTAAAAAACAAGTTCTGCAATAGAAAGTAAACCCGAGCCTTCCCGAGTTTTAAAGTCAAAATTTCGAAAAAAAATACCTCAC
>NW_023003290.1:0-672 GCF_900245975.1 Drosophila guanche | reverse complement strand
TGCAGATGCACTATTGTCCCAATGACCAGTTTTGGTGGCTGTTTACGCCAAATTAGCGCAAAGGGCTTATGGCCGGGAGCATTAGTATTTTGTATAAGTAAAATGAATTTGTAGCATTAAGATATTGAATTGTTGCATTTACGACATACTCACAGAAGTTTGTTGCTATAGAACATACATGTAATATGAGAATACGATAGGAAAAGAGGAAGAACATGCATTTAATAGGTGAATATCGAAATTGAAAAGAAGAAGAGATTAAATTGATTTGAATTCCGACTCGGTCGAACCAGCAGCACTTGGCGTTTTTTTAAAGTTTTTTTTTTTTAAAGTTAAAACCACGACTCGGTTTTTAACGCTCTGTATTAGAAAAGGAGTGACCATCAAAGTTGCGTACCAGAAATTTTCATAGATGGCGCCACTTTCGAAAAATCTGCTATGAAACCCAGCGGTCATTATTGCAAAGAATGTGAAGGGAAAAAGTACCAATTTTATTGCTGTTTTAAATATCTCATAAATTGAAAAATACGATTAACTGATCCAATTTTTTTGATGTATTTTATTTAGTAGGCTTTTTACAAGGTGTTCTGTAATGTGAACGATATCTAGTGGTTGGCGATGTCTTCTACATCTAGATGTAGTCCTGAGTGCCGGGTATATAAGAAGCGTCTC
>NW_023003289.1:0-672 GCF_900245975.1 Drosophila guanche | reverse complement strand
AAGTTATGTGAAAAAACAAACCGCAACCTATGAAAATTCAAAGTAATCAAAGTTCTTTACAACCAGGTCTAAGATGGTTAAGTTATGTGAAAAAACAAACCGCTACTTCTAAAAAACCTTAAACAAAAAAGTAACAAACTTTGAAAATTTTTAAAAGAAAAGTTCTTCCATAGAAAATAAAACCAACTTTTCCCGAGTTCTTAAAGTCAAAATTTCGAAAAAAAATCTCACAACAATCCATATTTTTGCATTTCAAAGCTTTTCCGAGACGGTAGGCCAAAACCACTTAGAGTTTGGATCCACTTTATAGCAGTATCAATCAACTTTTCAGATAATCTAAATTTTTTACAACCAAAAAAACCTCTAAAAAAACCTAAAACTAAAAATTACATCCTTAATAAGTTCTTAAAAAACAAGTTCTGCCATAGAAAATAAACCCGACTTTTCCCGAGTTTTTAAAGTAAAAATATCGAAAAAAAAAAAATCTCACATCAATCAACATTTTTGCATTTTAAAGCTTTACCCAGACGGTAGGCCAAAACCACACAGTTTGGATTCATTTTATAGAAGTATCAATCAACTTTTCAGATAATCAAAGTTTTTTACAACCAAAATTAAGATACTTAAGTTATGTGAAAAAACAAACCACAACCTCTGAAAAAACCTTAAACT
>NW_023003288.1:0-672 GCF_900245975.1 Drosophila guanche | reverse complement strand
ACAATCCACATTTTTGCATTTCAAAGCTTTTCCGAGACGGTAGGCCAAAACAACAAAAAGTTTGGATCCTTTTAATAGCAGTATCAATCAACTTTTCAAATAATCACAATTTTTTACAACCAAAATTAAGATACTTAAGTTATGTGAAGAAACAAACCAAAACCTCTGAAAAAACCTTAAACTAAAAATTACAAAATTGTTAGTTCTTAAAAAACAAGTTCTGCCATAGAAAATAAAACCGACTTTTCCCGAGTTTTTAAAGTCAAAATTTCGAAAAAAAAAAAATCTCACAACAATCCACATTTTTGCATTTCAAAGCTTTTCCGAGACGGTAGGCCAAAACCACACAGAGTTTGAATCCATTTTATAGCAGTATCAATCAACTTTTCAGATAATCAAAGTTTTTTACAACCAAAATTAAGATACTTAAGTTATGTGAAAAATCGAACCACAACCTCTGAAAAAACCTTAATCTAAAAATTACAAAATTACTAGTTCTTAAAAAACAAGTTCTGCCATAGAAAATAAAACCGACTTTTCCCGAGTTTTTAAAGTCAAAATTTCGAAAAAAAAAAATCTCACAACAATCCAAATTTTTGCATTTCAAAGCTTTTCGAGACGGTAGGCCAAAACCAATCAGAGTTTGGATCCATTTTATAGCAGTATCAATCA
>NW_023003287.1:0-672 GCF_900245975.1 Drosophila guanche | reverse complement strand
TTTCATTTCAAAGCTTTTCCGAGACGGTAGGCCAAAACCACACAGAGTTTGGATCCATTTTATAGCAGAATCAATCAACTTTTCAGATAATCAAAGTTTTTTTGCAACCAGATCTAAGATACTTAAGTTATGAAAAAAAACAAACCGCAAGCTCTAAAAAAAACCTTAAACTAAAAATTACTTCCTTAAGAAGTTTTTAAAAGAAAAGTTCTTCCAAAGAAAATAAGCCCGACCTTTCCCGAATTTTTAAAGTAAAAATTTCGAAAACAAAAAATCTCACAACAATAACCATTTTTGCATTTCAAAGCTTAACCGAGACGGTAGGCCAAAACCACACAGAGTTTGGATCCATTTTATAGCAGTATCAATCAACTTTTCAGATAATTAAAGTTTTTTACAAACAAAATTAAGATATTTAAGTTATGTGAAAAAACAAACCGCAACCTCTGAAAAAACCTTAAACTTAAAATTACTTTCTTAATAAGTTCTTAAAAAACAAGTTCTGCCATAGAAAATAAACCCGAGTTTTTAAAGTCAAAATTTTGTCCAAATACCTCACAAAAATGAACATTTTTGCATTTTAAAGCTTTACCGAGACGGTAGGCCAAACCCACATAGAGTTTGGATCCATTTTATAGCAGAATCAATCAACTTTTCAGATAATCAAAGTTT
>NW_023003286.1:0-672 GCF_900245975.1 Drosophila guanche | reverse complement strand
TTTTTCACATAACTTAAGTATCTTAATTTTGGTTGTAAAAAACCTTGATTATCTAAAAAGTTGATTGATACTGCTATTAAATGCATCCAAACTGTTTGTGGTTTTGGCCTACCGTCTCAGAAAAGCTTTGAAATGCAAAAATGTTGATTGTTGTGAGATTTTTTTTTTCTTCGAAATTTTTACTTTAAAAATTCGGGAAAAGTCGGGTTTATTTTCTATGGAAGAACTTTTCTTTTAAGGACTTATTAAGGAAGTAATTTTTAGTTTAAGGTTTTTTTTAGAGGTTTCGGTTTGTTTTTTCACATAACTTAAGTATCTTAACTGTGGTTGTAAAAAACTTTGATTATCTGAAAAGTTGATTGATTCTGCTATAAAATGGATCCAAACTCTGTGTGGTTTTATCCTACCGTCTCGGAAAAGCTTTGAAATGCAAAAGAGTGGATTGTTGTGAGATTTTTTTTTTCGAATTTTTTACTTTAAAAACTCGGGAAAAGTTGGTTTTATTTTCTATGGCAGAACTTGTTTTTTAGGAACTAGCAATTTTGTAATTTTTCGTTTAAGGTTTTTTCAGAGGTTGCTGTTCGTTTTTTCACATAACTTAAGTATCTTAATTTTGGTTGTAAAAAATTTTGATTATCTGAAAAGTTGATTGATACTGCTATAAAGTGGATC
>NW_023003285.1:0-673 GCF_900245975.1 Drosophila guanche | reverse complement strand
GACAGGTTGGCGAAAGTGCAGCGAGGAAGGGTTGCGCGACAACGCATTCACAGCGGTTCTCAGTTTTAACAAGAAATTGGTTACCCTTCCCTTACGATTGGGTGGCGGCATCACCGGGGGCTGCACAATTCCATTTACCGGCTGCACTCTGGGCTCGCACCGTGGCGGCCGCTGCTCCCCTGGGTGCCGGTTTTCGAGCTCGCTTAAAGCTTTCTCAAAGTCCTCACGACGCCTATCATCCATTGTCTGAGAATAGAGATTTCAATTAGTTTTTGGACCGGCCAAATGGCTGTGGCAAGTGCCACAGGTAGACTGTTCGTAGACTGTTCGAATTGCCACATTCTATCAACCGAAAAACTTAATTGTAGAGCGTACTTACATTCCTTTTCTTCTCTCTGGTGGTTTAATTAAACCTTTTATTCAGATGCTTTTTTTTTTGACAAGCATCTGAAAAGTGTTAGGGATGGCTGATAAAAAAGTAAGCACATCGATACACGCATTGTGTGCTATCGATATTCAGTGTTGAGCAATGACAATAATATGGCAAATGAAAACGGGCGCTCTCGATATATCAGCCATCGATATGAGCCAAAAGCAACGGATCGGGCACGACCATTTAAGGTATATTATATACTTTTCAGGATATTTTGATCACGAAATTGGGTTCATTGTA
>NW_023003284.1:0-673 GCF_900245975.1 Drosophila guanche | reverse complement strand
ACACTTGTAACAGTGTGAGCATACAGAAGTCTGGATGCATAATTTGGTGGCTCTAGCTTTTATAGTCTCTGAGATTCAGGTGCTCAACAAGACGGACGGACAGACGGAAGGACAGACGGACGGACAGACAGGGCTCAATCGACTCGGCTATTGATGGTGATCAAGAATATATACACTTTATGGGGTCGGAAGCGATTCCTTCTGTGTGTTACATACATTAACTTTGTGCACAAATACAATATACCCTATTTACTCTTCGAGTACCGGGTATAAAACAAATATAAGCTGCGTGAGGGGGGGAATTCCCTACAGAATGGCGTTTTTAGTTTTCTTCTATCTTTAAAATTGTAGATTTTGGGAGGTTTTCGCTCTTTTGCGGGGGCGGAAGGGGGCGGGGCACATTTTTTAAATACACTTGTAACAGTGTGAGCACACAGAAGTCTGGATGCAAAATTTGGTGGCTCTAGCTTTTTGTAGTCTCTGAGATTCAGGTGCTCAACAAGACGGACGGACAGACGGACAGACAGACAGGGCTCAATCGACTCGGCTATTGATGGTGATCAAGAATATATACACTTTATGGGGTCGGAAACGATTCCTTCTGTGTGTTACATACATTAACTTTGTGCACAAATACAATATACCCTATTTACTCTTCGAGTACCGGGTATAA
>NW_023003283.1:0-673 GCF_900245975.1 Drosophila guanche | reverse complement strand
CCCGCATGACGCGGACAGCGCTAGACGATTCGTAGCATTTTGTAATTATTATCGGCGTTTCATTAAAAACTTCGCCGACTATTCCCGGCACATAACTAGATTATGTAAAAAGAATGCTCCATTTGAGTGGTCAGACGAATGTCAAAATGCATTCCAATACCTAAAAGATAAACTAATCGAGCCCACTCTGTTACCATATGCAGATTTTGAAAAAGAATTTTGCATAATTACAGATGCTAGTAAACAAGCATGTGGTGCGGTTTTAACTCAAAACCATAATGTACTCCAACTTCCAATAGCATATGCATCACGTTCATTCACAAAGGGTGAAAGCAACAAAAGCACAACCGAACAGGAATTGGCAGCAATTCATTGGGCAATTACTCATTTTCGAATATATATTTATGGAAAACACTTCACAGTGAAAACGGATCACAGACCACTAACATACCTATTTTCAATGGTCAATGCTAGTTTATGTTTTTTCAAACATGGAAAAAAAATTACAGCAAGATATGAAGTTAGCGATTTGTATACTAATGGAACCCTTGACTTAGGTCAGTTCTTCCAAAGGCTTGAAATGCAAGCCGGTAAACAAAAAATCAACTCAAAGTGGCACCGTTGGAAAATATCTTTGAAAACGTTTCAATAGATCATTTTTAAAATATGGGCA
>NW_023003282.1:0-673 GCF_900245975.1 Drosophila guanche | reverse complement strand
TAAGGGGTTTTCAGAGGTTGCGGTTTTTTCACATAACTTAAGTATCTTAGATCTGATTGCAAAAAACTTTGATTATCTGAAAAGTTGATTGATTCTGCTATAAAATGAATCCAAATTCTGTGTGGTTTTGGCCTACCGTCTGGGTAAAGCTTTGAAATACAAAAATGTGGATTGTTGTGAGATTTTTTTTTTCGAAATTTTGACTTTAAAAACTCGGGAAAAGTCGGGTTTATTTTCTATGGCAGAACTTGTTTTTTAAGAAATTATTAAGGAAGCAATTTTTAGTTTAAGGTTTTTTCAGAGGTTGCGGTTTGTTTTCTCAAATAACTTAAGTATCTTAATTTTGGTTGAAAAAAACTTTGATTATCTGAAAAGTTGATTGATACTGCTATAAAATGGATCCAAACTCTGTGTGGTTTGGGCCTACCGTCTGGGTAATGCTTTGAAATGCAAAAATGTGGATTGTTGTGAGATTTTTTTTTTTCGAAATTTTGACTTTAAAAACTCGGAAAAAGTCGGCTTTATTTTCTATGGCAGAACTTGTTTTTTAAGAACTTATTAAGGAAGTAACTTTTAGTTTAATGTTTTTTCAGAGGTTGCGGTTTGTTTTTCAATATAACTTAAGTTTCTTAATTTTGGTTGTAAAAAACTTTGATTATCTGAAAAGTTGATT
>NW_023003281.1:0-673 GCF_900245975.1 Drosophila guanche | reverse complement strand
ACCCGAGTTTTTAAAGTCAAAACTTCGTACAAAATACCTCGAAGAAATCAACATTTTTGCCTTTCAAAGCTTTACCCAGACTGTAGGCCAAAATCACACAGAGTTTGGATCCATTTTATAGCAGAATCAATCAACTTTTCGGATAATCAAAGTTTTTTTGCAACCAGATCTAAGATACTTATGTTATGAAAAAAAAAACAAACCACAACCTCTGAAAAAACCTTAACCTAAAAATTACAAAATTACTAGTTCTTAAAAAACAAGTTCTGCCATAGAAAATAAAACCGACTTTTCGCGAGTTTTTAAAGTCAAAATTTCAAAAAAAAAAAATCTCACAACAATCAACATTTTTGCATTTCAAAGCTTTTCCGAGACGGTAGGCCAAAACCACACAGAGTTTTAAAGTCAAAATTTCGAGAAAAAAAATCTCACAACAATCCACATTTTTGCATTTCAAAGCTTTTCCGAGACGGGAGGCCAAAACCACACAGAGTTTGGATCCACTTTATAGCAGTATCAATCAACTTTTCAGATAATCAAAATTTTTTACAACCAAAATTAAGATACTTAAGTTATGTGAAAAATCGAACCGCAACCTCTGAAAAAACCTTAAACCAAAAATTACAAAATTGCTAGTTCTTAAAAAACAAGTTCTGCCATAGAAAATAAAACC
>NW_023003280.1:0-673 GCF_900245975.1 Drosophila guanche | reverse complement strand
GACAATAAAAATCTCACAACAACCAACATTTTTGCATTTCAAAGCTTTTCCCAGACGGTAGACCAAAACCACAAAGAGTTTGGATCCATTTTATAGCCGTATCAATAAACTTTTCAGATAATCAAAGTTTTTTGCAACCAGATCTAAGATACTTAAGTTATGTGTTAAAAACAGACACCAACCTCTGAAAAAACCTTAATCTAAAAATTACATCTTTAATAAGTTCCTAAAAAAAAGTTCTGCCATAGAAAATAAACCAGACTGTTACCGAGTTTTAAAAGTCAATATTTCGACAATAAAAATCTCACAACAACCAACATTTTTGCATTTCAAAGTTTTTCCCAGACGGTAGACCAAAACCACAAAGAGTTTGGATCCATTTTATAGCCGTATCAATAAACTTTTCAGATAATCAAAGTTTTTTGAAACCAGATGTAAGATACTTAAGTTATGTGAAAAAAAACCGCAACCTCGGAAAAAACCTTAAACAAAAAAAGTACAAACTTTGAAAATTCTTAAAAGAAAAGTTCTGCCATAGAAAATAAACCCTAATGTTCCCGAGTTTTTAAAGTTAATATTTCGACAATAAAAATCTCACAACAACCAACATTTTTGCATTTCAAAGCTTTACCCAGACGGTAGGAAAAAACCACACACAGTTTGGATCAATTTT
>NW_023003279.1:0-673 GCF_900245975.1 Drosophila guanche | reverse complement strand
CAAACTGAGTGGTTTTGGCCTACCGTCTGGATAAGCCTTTGAAATGCAAAAATGTTGATTGATGTGAGATTTTTTTTTCGATATTTTTACTTTAAAAACTCGGGAAAAGTTGGGTTTATTTTCTTTGGCAGAACTTGTTTTTTAGGAACTTATTAAGGAAGTAATTTTTAGTTTAAGGTTTTTTCAGATGTTGCGGTTGATTTTTCACATAACTTAAGTATCTTAATTTTGGTTGTAAAAAACTTTGATTATCTGAAAAGTTGATTGAATCTGCTATAAAATGGATCCAAACTCTGTGTTGTTTTGGCCTATCGTCTGGGTAAAGCTTTCAAATGCAAAAATGTTCATTTTTGTGAGGTATTTTGTACGAAATTTTGACTTTAAAAACTCGGGTTTTTTTTTCTATGGCAGAACTTGTTTTTTAAGAACTTATTAAGAAAGTAGTTTTAAGTTTAAGGTTTTTTCAGAGATTGCGGTTTGTTTTTTTACATAACTTAAGTATCTTAATTTTGGTTGTAAAAACCCTTGATTATCTGAAAAGTTGATTGATACTGCTATTAAATGGATCCAAACTTTTTGTGGTTTTGGCCTACCGTCTCGGAAAAGCTTTGAAATGCAAAAATGTTGATTGTTGTGAGATTTTTTTTTTTCGAAATTTTGACTTTAAAAACTC
>NW_023003278.1:0-673 GCF_900245975.1 Drosophila guanche | reverse complement strand
TTAAGAACTTATTAAGGAAGTAACTTTTAGTTTAATGTTTTTTCAGAGGTTGCGGTTTGTTTTTCAATATAACTTAAGTTTCTTAATTTTGGTTGTAAAAAACTTTGATTATCTGAAAAGTTGATTGATCCTGCTATAAAATGGATCCAAACTCTGTGTGGTTTTGGCCTACCGTCTGGGTAAAGCTTTGAATTGCAAAATTGTTGATTTTTGTGAGGTATTTTTTACGATTTTTTGACTTTAAAAACTCGGGAAAAGTCGGTTTTGTTTTCTATGGCAGAACTTGTTTTTTAAGAACTTATTAAGGAAGTAACTTTTAGTTTAAGGTTTTTTCAGACTTTGCGGTTTGTTTTTTCACATAACTTAAGTATCTTAGATCTGATTGCAAAAAACTTTGATTATCTGCAAAGTTGATTGATTCTGCTATAAAATGGATCCAAACTCTGTGTGGTTTTGGCCTACCGTCTGGGTAAAGCTTTGAAATGCAAAAATGTGGATTGTTGTGAGATTTTTTTTTTCGAAATTTTGACTTTAAAAACTCGGAAAAAGTCGGCTTTATTTTCTATGGCAGAACTTGTTTTTTAAGAACTTATTAAGGAAGTAACTTTTAGTTTAATGTTTTTTCAGAGGTTGCGGTTTGTTTTTCAATATAACTTAAGTTTCTTAATTTTGG
>NW_023003277.1:0-673 GCF_900245975.1 Drosophila guanche | reverse complement strand
GGCAAAATTTCGAGAAAAAAAAATCTCACAAAAATCAACATTTTTGCATTTCAAAGTTTTTCCGAGACGGTAGGCCAAAACCATACAGAGTTTGGATCCATTTTATAGCAGAATCAATAAACTTTTCAGATAATCAAAGTTTTTTTGCAACCAGATCTAAGATACTTAAGTTACTTAAAAAAACAAACCACAACCTCTGAAAAAACCTTAACCTAAAAACTACAAAATTACTAGTTCTTAAAAAACAAGTTCTGCCATAGAAAATAAACCCAACTTTTCCCGAGTTTTTAAAGTAAAAATTTCGAAAACAAAAAATCTCACAACAATAAGCATTTTTGCATTTTAAAGCTTAACCGAGACGGTAGGCCAAAACCACACAGAGTTTGGATCCATTTTATAGCAGTATCAATCAACTTTTCAGATAATTAAAGTTTTTTACAACCAAAATTAAGATACTTAAGTTATGTGAAAAAACAAACCACAACCTCTGAAAAAACATTAAACTTAAAATTACTTTCTTAATAAGTTCTTAAAAAAACAAGTTCTGCCATAGAAAATAAACCCAAGTTTTTAAAGTCAAAATTTCGTCCAAATACCTCACAAAAATGAACATTTTTGCATTTTAAAGCTTTACCGAGACGGTAGGCCAAACCCACACAGAGTTTGGATCCAT
>NW_023003276.1:0-673 GCF_900245975.1 Drosophila guanche | reverse complement strand
GGGAAAAGTCGGTTTTATTTTCTATGGCAGAACTTGTTTTTTAAGAACTAGTAATTTTGTAATTTTTAGTTTAAGGTTTTTTCAGAGGCTGTGGTTTGTTTTTTCACATAACTTAAGTATCTTAATTTTGGTTGTAAAAACCCTTGATTATCTGAAAAGTTGATTGATACTGCCATAAAATGGATCCAAACTGTGTGGTTTTGGCCTACCGTCTGGGTAAAGCTTAGAAATGCAAAAATGTTGATTGATGTTAGATTTTTTTTTCTTCGAAATTTTGATTTTGAGGTTGAGGTTTCTTTTTTTCACATAACCTAGTTATCTTAGATCTGGTTGTATGGAACTTTGTTTATCTGAAAATTGTATTCATACTGCTATCAAGTGGATCCAATCTCTGTGTGGTTTTGATTCCAAACACTTTGTGTTTTTGCTTTACCGTCTGGGAAATATACAGATTTGAATTGCAAAAATGTTGAATTTTGTGAGGTATTTATTACGAAATTTGGACTTTAAAAACTCGGGAAGAGTTGGGTTTATTTTCTATGGCAGAACTTGATTTTTAAGAACTAGTAATTTTGTAATTTTTGGTTTAAGGTTTTTTCAGTGTTGTGTTTTTTCACATAACTTAAGTATCTTAATTTTGGTTGTAAAAAAGTTTGATTATCTGAAAAGTTGA
>NW_023003275.1:0-673 GCF_900245975.1 Drosophila guanche | reverse complement strand
AGATACTTAAGTTATGTGAAAAAAACAAACCGCAACCTCTGAAAAAACATTAAACAAAAAATTACAAAATTGTTAGTTCTTAAAAAACAAGTTCTGGCATAGAAAATAAACCCGACTTTTCCCGAGTTTTTAAAGTCAAAATTTCGAAAACAAAAAATCTCACAACAATCAAAATTTTTGCATTTCAAAGCTTTACCCACACAGAGTTTGGATCCATTTTATAGCAGTATCAATCAACTTTTCAGATAATCAAAGTTTTTTAGAACGAAAATTAAGATACTTAAGTTACGTGAGAAAACAAACCGCACTTTCTAAAAAAAGTAAAAATATTGGAAAAAAAAATCTCACAAAAATCCACATTTTTGCATTTCAAAGCTTTTCCGAGGCGGTAGGTCAAACCCACAAACAATTTGGATCCATTGTATAACAGTATCAATCAACTTTTCAGATAATCAAATTTTTTACAACGAAAATTAAGATACTTAAGTTATGTGAAAAAACAAACCGCAACCTCTGAAAAAACCTTAAACTTAAAATTACTTCCTTAATAAGTTCTTAAAAAACAAGTTCTGCCATAGAAAATAAACCCGACTTTTCCCGAGTTTTTAAAGTCAAAAATTCGTGAAAAATACCTCACTAAAATCAACATTTTTGCATTTCAAAGCTTTACCCA
>NW_023003274.1:0-673 GCF_900245975.1 Drosophila guanche | reverse complement strand
AGAAACAGTTTGGATCCATTTTATAGCAGTATCAATCAACTTTTCAGATAATCAAAGTTTGTTACAACCAAAATTAAGATACTTAAGTTGTGTGAAAAAACAAACCGCAACCTCTGAAAAAAACCTTAAACTTAAAATTACTTCCTTAATAAGTTCTTAAAAAACAAGTTCTGCCATAGAAAATAAACCCGACTTTTCCAGAGTTTTCAAAGTAAAAAAATCGTAAAAAATATCTCACAAAAATCAACATTTTTGCATTTCAAAGCTTTACCCAGACGGTAGGCCAAAACCACACAGAGTTTGGATCCATTTTATAGCAGTATTAATCAACTTTTCAGATAATCAAAGTTTTTTACAACCAAAATTAGGATAGTTAAGTTATGTGAGAAAACAAACCGCAACCTTTAAAAAAGTAAAAATATCGAAAAAAAAAATCTCACAACAATCAACATTTTTGCATTTCAAAGCTTTTCAGAGACGGTAGACAAAAACCAGAAACAGTTTGGATCCATTTTATAGCAGTATCAATCAACTTTTCAGATAATCAAAGTTTGTTACAACCAAAATTAAGATACTTAAGTTGTGTGAAAAAACAAACCGCAACCTCTGAAAAAAACCTTAAACTTAAAATTACTTCCTTAATAAGTTCTTAAAAAACAAGTTCTGCCATAGA
>NW_023003273.1:0-673 GCF_900245975.1 Drosophila guanche | reverse complement strand
AATTTTTGACTTTAAAAACTCGGGAAAAGTCGGTTTTGTTTTCTATGGCAGAACTTGTTTTTAAAGAACTATCAATTTTGTAATTTTTAGTTTAAGGGGTTTTCAGAGGTTGCGGTTTTTTCACATAACTTAAGTATCTTAGATCTGATTGCAAAAAACTTTGATTATCTGAAAAGTTGATTGATTCTGCTATAAAATGAATCCAAACTCTGTGTGGTTTTGGCCTACCGTCTGGGTAAAGCTTTGAAATGCAAAAATGTTGATTGTTGTGAGATTTTTTGTTTTCGAAATTTTTACTTTAAAAACTCGGGAAAAGTCGTGTTTATTTTCTATGGCAGAACTTGTTTTTGAAGAACTTATTAAGGAAGTAACTTTTAGTTTAAGGTTTTTTCAGAGGTTGCAGTTTGTTTTTCATATAACTTAAGTATCTTAATTTTGGTTGTAAAAAACTTTGATTATCTGAAAAGTTGATTAATACTGCTATAAAATGGATCCAAACTCTTTGTGGTTTTGGCCTACCGTCTGGGTAAAGCTTTGAAATGCAAAAATGTTGATTGTTGTGAGATTTTTTGTTTTCGAAATTTTTACTTTAAAAACTCGGGAAAAGTCGGGTTTATTTTCTATGGCAGAACTTGTCTTTTAAGAACTTATTAAGGAAGCAATTTTTAGTTTA
>NW_023003272.1:0-673 GCF_900245975.1 Drosophila guanche | reverse complement strand
AACCTCTGAAAAAACCTTAAACTAAAAATTACATCTTTAATAAGTTCCTAAAAAAAGTTCTCCCATAGAAAATAAACCCTAATGTTCCCGAGTTTTTAAAGTCAATATTTCGACAATAAAAATCTCACAACAACCAACATTTTTGCATTTCAAAGCTTTACCCAGACGGTAGGCCAAAACCACACACAGTTTGGATCCATTTTTTAGCAGTATCAATCAACTTTTTAGATAATCAAAGTTTTTTGCAACCAGATCTAAGATACTTAAGTTATGTGAAAAAAAACCGCTACTTCTAAAATAAACCTTAAACTAAAAATGACATCTTTAATAAGTTCTTAAAAAAAAGTTCTGCCATAGAAAATACACCCTAATGTTCCCGAGTTCTTAAAGTCAATATTTCGACAATAAAAATCTCACAACAACCGACATTTTTGCATTTCAAAACTATACCCAGACGGTAGGCCAAAACCACATACAGTTTGGATCCATTTTTTAGCAGTATCAATCAACTTTTTAGATAATCAAAGTTTTTTGCAACCAGAGCTAAGATACTTAAGTTATGTGAAAAAACAGACCGCAACCTCTGAAAAAACCTTAAACTAAAAATTACATCTTTAATAAGTTCCTAAAAAAAGTTCTGCCATAGAAAATAAACCCGACTGTTCCCGAGGTT
>NW_023003271.1:0-673 GCF_900245975.1 Drosophila guanche | reverse complement strand
CCTTAAACTAAAAATTACTTCCTTAATAAGTTCTTAAAAAACAAGTTCTGCCATAGAAAATAAAGCCGACTTTTTCCGAGTTTTTAAAGTAAAAATTTCGAAAACAAAAAATCTCACAACAATAAACATTTTTGCATTTCAAAGCTTTACCCAGACGGTAGGCAAAAACCACACAGAGCAGTATCAATCAACTTTTCAGATAATCAAAGTTTTTTACAACCAAAATTAAGATACTTAAGTTATTTAAGAAAACAAACCGCAACCTCTGAAAAAACCTAAAACTGAAAATGACTTCCTTAATAAGTTCTTAAAAAACAAGTTCTGCCATAGAAAATAAACCCGACTTTTCCCGAGTTTTTAAAGTAAAAATTTCGAAAACAAAAAATCTCACTACAATCAACATTTTTGCATTTCAAAACTTTACCCAGACGGTAGGCCAAAACCACACAGAGTTTGGATCCATTTTATAGCAGAATCAATCAACTTTTCAGATAATCAAAGTTTTTTGCAACAAGATCTAAGATACTTAAGGTATGTGAAAAAACAAACCGCAAAGTCTGAAAAAACCTTAAACTAAAAATTACTTCCTTAATAAGTTCTTAAAAAACAAGTTCTGCCATAGAAAATAAACCCGACTTTTCCCGAGTTTTTAAAGTCAAAAATTCGAAAAAAA
>NW_023003270.1:0-673 GCF_900245975.1 Drosophila guanche | reverse complement strand
CCGAGACGGTAGGCCAAAACCACACAGAGTTTGGATCCATTTTATAGCAGTATCAATCAACTTTTCAGATAATCAAAGTTTTTTGCAACCAGATCTAAGATACTTAAGTTATGTGAAAAAACAAACCGAAACCTCTGAAAAAACATTAAAACCCAAATTACTTCCTTAATAAGTTCTTAAAAAACAAGTTCTGCCATAGAAAATAAACACGAGTTTTTAAAGTAAAAATTTCGAAAACAAAAAATATCACAACAATCAACATTTTTGCATTTAAAAGCTTTTCCGAGATGGTAGGATAAAACCACACAAAGTTTGGATAAATTTTATAGCAGTATCAATTAACTTTTCAGATAATCAAAGTTTTTTGCAAACAGATCTAAGATACTTAAGTTATGTAAAAAAAACAAACCGCAACCTCTGAAAAAACCTTAAACTAAAAATTACAACCTTAATAAGTTCCTAAAAAACAAGTTCTGTCATAGAAAATAAACCCGACTTTTCCCGAGTTTTTAAAGTAAAAATATCAAAAAAAAAATCTCACATCAATCAACATTTTTGCATTTCAAAGCTTTACCCAGACGGCAGGCCAAAACCACAAACAGTTTGGATCCATTTGATAGCAGTATCAATCAACTTTTCAGATAATCAAAGTTTTTTACAACCAAAATTAAGA
>NW_023003269.1:0-673 GCF_900245975.1 Drosophila guanche | reverse complement strand
AGCTTTGAAATGCAAAAATGTTGATTGTTGTGAGATTTTTTTTTTTCGAAATTTTGATTTTAAAAACTCGGGAAAAGTCGGTTTTATTTTCTATGGCAGAACTTGTTTTTTAAGAACTAGTAATTTTGTAATTTTTAGGTTAAAGTTTTTTCAGAGGTTGTGGTTTGTTTTTTTACATAACTTAAGTATCTTAGATCTGGTTGCAAAAAAACTTTGATTATCTGAAAAGTTGATTGATTCTGCTATAAAATGGATCCAAAGTCTGTGTGGTTTTGGCCTACCGTCTCGGAAAAGCTTTGAAATGCAAAAATGTGGATTGTTGTGAGATTTTTTTTTTTCGAAATTTTGACTTTGAAAGACTTGGGAAAAGTTGGTTTTATTTTCTATGGCAGAACTTGTTTTTTAAGAACTAGCAATTTTGTAATTTTTAGTTTATGGTTTTTTCAGAGGTTGCGGTTCGTTTTTTCACATAACTTAAGTATCTTAATTTTGGTTGTAAAAAACTTTGATTATCTGAAAAGTTGATTGATACTGCTATAAAATGGATCCAAACTCTGAGTGGTTTTGGCCTACCGTCTCGAAAAGCTTTGAAATGCAAAAATGTGGATTGTTGTGAGATTTTTTTTTCGAAATTTTGACTTTAAAAACTCGGGAAAAGTTGGTTTTATTTTCT
>NW_023003268.1:0-673 GCF_900245975.1 Drosophila guanche | reverse complement strand
AGAGGTTGCGGTTTGTTTTTTCACATAACTTAAGTATCTAAGATCTGGTTGCAAAAAACTTTGATTATCAGAAAAGTTGATTGATTCTGCTATAAAATGGATCCAAACTCTGTGTGGTTTTGGCCTACCGTTTCGGAAAAGCTTTGAAATGCAAAAATGTTGATTTTTGTGAGGTATATTGTACGAAATTTTGACTTTAAAAACTCGGGTTTTTTTTCTATGGCAGAACTTGTTTTTTAATAACTTATTAAGGAAGTAGTTTTAAGTTTAAGGTTTTTTCAGAGGTTGCGGTTTGTTCCTTCACATAACTTAAGTATCTTATTTTGGTTGTAAAAAACTTTGATTATCTGAAAAGTTGAATGATACTGCTATAAAATGGATCCAAACTGTTTGTGGTTTTGGCCTACCGCCTGGGTAAAGCTTTGAAATGCAAAAATGTTGATTGATGTGAGATTTTTTTTTTCGATATTTTTTCTTTAAAAACTCGGGAAAAGTCGGGTTTATTTTCTATGGCAGAACTTGTTTTTTAGGAACTAGCAATTTTGTAATTTTTAGTTTAAGGTTTTTTCAGAGGTTGCGGTTTGTTTTTTCACATAACTTAAGTATCTAAGATCTGGTTGCAAAACACTTTGATTATCAGAAAAGTTGATTGATTCTGCTATAAAATGGATCC
>NW_023003267.1:0-673 GCF_900245975.1 Drosophila guanche | reverse complement strand
AAGTTTTTTGCAACCAGATCTAAGATACTTAAGTTATGTAAAAAAACAAACCGCAACCTCTGAAAAAACCTTAAACTAAAAATTACAACCTAAATAAGTTCCTAAAAAACAAGTTCTGCCATAGAAAATAAACCCGACTTTTCCCGAGTTTTTAAAGTAAAAATATCGAAAAAAAAATCTCACATCAATCAACATTTTAGCATTTCAAAGCTTAACCCAGACGGTAGGCCAAAACCACAAACAGTTTGGATCCATTTTATAGCAGTAGCTATCAACTTTTCAGATAATCAAAGTTTTTTACAACCAAAATTAAGATACTTAAGTTATGTGAAAAAACAAACCGCAACCTCTGAAAAAACCTTAAACTTAAAATAACTTCCTTAATAAGTTCTTAAAAAACAAGTTCTGCCATAGAAAATAAACCCGACTTTTCCCGAGTTTTTAAAGTGAAAATTTCGAAAAAAAATTCACAAAAATCCACATTTTTGCATTTCAAAGCTTTTCCGAGACGGTAGGCCAAAACCACACTGAGTTTGGATCCATTTTATAGCAGTATCAATCAACTTTTCAGATAATCAAAGTTTTTTGCAACCAGATCTAAGATACTTAACTTATGTAAAAAAACAAACCGCAACCTCTGAAAAAACCTTAAACTAAAAATTACATCCTTAAT
>NW_023003266.1:0-673 GCF_900245975.1 Drosophila guanche | reverse complement strand
TTTGTACTTTTTTGTTTAAGGTTTTTTAGAAGTTGCGGTTTGTTTTTTCAGATAACTTAAGTATCTTAGATCTGGTTGTAAAGAACTTTGATTATCTGAAAAGTTGATTTATACTGCTATAAAATGGAACCAAACTCTGTGTGGTTTTGGCCTACCGTCTGGGTAAAGCTTTGAAATGCAAAAATGTTGATTTTTGTGACTAATTTATTACGCAATTTTGACTTCAAAAACTCGGGAAGAGTCGGGTTTATTTTCTATGGCAGAACTTGTTTTTATGGGAACTTATTAAGGATGTTTTTTCACGTAGCTTAAGAACCTTAATTTTGGTTGTAAAAAACTTTGATTATCTGAAAAGTTGATTGATACTAATATAAAATGGATGCAAACTGTTTGTGGTTTTGGCCTACAGTCTCGGAAAGGCTTTTAAATTAAAAAATGTTGATTGTTTTGAGATTTTTTTTTTTTCGAAATTTGGACTTTAAGAGTTCGGGAAAAGTCGGTTTTATTTTCTATGGCAGAACTTGTTTTTTAAGAACTAGTAATTTTGTCATTTTTAGTTTAAGGTTTTTTCAGAGGTTGCGGTTTGTTTTTTTACATAACTTAAGTATCTTAATTTTGGTTGTAAAAAACTTCGATTATGTGAAAAGTTGATTCATACTGCTATTAAATGGAT
>NW_023003265.1:0-673 GCF_900245975.1 Drosophila guanche | reverse complement strand
GCAAAAATGTTGGTTGTTGTGAGATTTTTATTGTCGAAATATTGACTTTAAAAACTGGGGAACATTAGGGTTTATTTTTTATGGCAGAACTTTTTTTTTGGAACTTATTAAAGATGTAATTTTTCGTTTAAGGTTTTTTCAGAGGTTGCGGTCTGTTTTTAACACATAACTTAAGTATCTTAGATCTGGTTGCAAAAAACTTTGATTATCTGAAAAGTTGATTGATACTGCTAAAAAATTGATCCAAACTGTGTATGGTTTTGGCCTACCGTCTGGGTAAAGTTTTGAAATGCAAAAATTTTGGTTGTTGTGAGATTTTTATTGTCGAAATATTGACTTTAAAAACTCGGGAACATTAGGGTTTATTTTCTATGGCAGAACTTTTCTTAGGAACTTATTAAAGATGTAATTTTTAGTTTAAGGTTTTTTCAGAGGTTGCGGTCTGTTTTTAACACATAACTTAAGTATCTTAGCTCTGGTTGCAAAAAACTTTGATTATCTGAAAAGTTTATTGATACTGCTAAAAAATTGATCCAAACTGTGTGTGGTTTTTTCCTACCGTCTGGGTAAAGTTTTGAAATGCAACAATGTTGGTTGTTGTGAGATTTTTATTGTCGAAATATTAACTTTAAGAACTCGGGAACATTAGGGTTTATTTTCTATGGCAGAACTT
>NW_023003264.1:0-673 GCF_900245975.1 Drosophila guanche | reverse complement strand
GTATCTTAATTTTGGTTGTAAAAAACTTTGATTATCTGAAAAGTTGATTGATACTCCTTTAAAATGGATCCAAACTGTGTGGTTTTGGCCTACCGTCTGGGTAAAGCTTTGAAATGCAAACATGTTGATTTTTGTGAGGTATTTTTTACAAAATGTTGACTTTAAAAATTCGGGAAAAGTCGGGTTTATTTTCTATGAAAGAACTTTTCTTTTAAAAATTTTCAAAGTTTGTTACTTTTTTGTTTAAGGTTTTTTAGAAGTAGCGGTTTGTTTTTTCACATAACTTAACCTTCTTAGACCTGGTTGTAAAGAACTTTGATTACTTTGATTTTTCATAGGTTGCGGTTTGTTTTTTCACATAACTTAAGTATCTTAATTTTGGTTGTAAAAAACCTTGATTATCTGAAAAGTTGATTGATACTGCTATTAAATGGATCCAAACTGTTTGTGGTTTTGGCCTACCGTCTCGGAAATGCTTTGAAATGCAAAAATGTTGATTGTTGTGAGATTTTTTTTTTCTTCGAAATTTTGACTTTAAAAACTCGGGAAAAGTCGGTTTTATTTTCTATGGCAGAACTTGTTTTTTAAGAACTTGTAATTTTGTAATTTTTTGTTTAAGGTTTTTTCAGATGTTGCGGTTGGTTTTTCACATAACTTAAGTATCTTAATTTTG
>NW_023003263.1:0-674 GCF_900245975.1 Drosophila guanche | reverse complement strand
AAAATTTCGAAAACAAAAAATCTCACAACAATCGACGTTCTTGCATTTCAAAGCTTTTCCGAGACGGTAGGCCAAAACCGCAAACAGTTTGGATCCATTTTATAGCAGTATTAATTAACTTTTATTTTAATTAACTCTGAAAAAATCTGAAACTTAAAATTACTTCCTTAATAAGTTCTTAAAAAACAAGTTCTGCCATAGAAAATATACCCGACTTTTCCCGAGTTTTTAAAGTAAAAATATCGAAAAAAAAAATCTCACAACAATCAACAATTTTGCATTACAAACCTTTACCCAGACGGTAGGCCAAAACCACTCACAGTTTGGATCCAATTTATAGCAGTATCAATCAACTTTTCAGATAATCAAAGTGTTTTACACCCAAAATTAAGATACTTAAGTTATGTGAAAAAACAAACCTCAACCTCTGAAAAAATCTGAAACTAAAAATTACTTCCTTAATAAGTTCCTAAAAAACAAGTTCTGCCATAGAAAATAAACCCGACTTTTCCCGAGTTTTTAAAGTAAGAATATCGAAAAAAAAATTTCACAACAATCAACAATTTTGCATTACAAAGCTTTACCCAGACGGAATGCCAAAAACACACAGAGTTTGGATCCATTTTATAGCAGTATTAATCAACTTTTTTGATAATCAAAGCTTTTTACAACCA
>NW_023003262.1:0-674 GCF_900245975.1 Drosophila guanche | reverse complement strand
ATTTTTGCATTTCAAAGCTTTTCCGAGACGGTAGGCCAAAACCACACAGAGTTTGGATCCACTTTATAGCAGTATCAATCAACTTTTTAGATAATCAAAATTTTGTACAACCAAAATTAAGATACTTAAGTTATGTGAAAAAACGAACCGCAACCTCTGAAAAAACCTTAAACTAAAAATTACAAAATTGCTAGTTCTTAAAAAACAAGTTCTGCCATAGAAAATAAATCCAACTTTTCTCGAGTTTTTAAAGTCAAAATTTCGAAAAAAAAATATTACAACAATCCACATTTTTGCATTTCAAAGCTTTTCCGAGACGGTAGGCCAAAACCACACAGAGTTTGGATCCATTTTATAGCAGAATCAATCAACTTTTCAGATAATCAAAATTTATTTGCAACCAGATCTAAGATACTTATGTTATGAAAAAAAAACACAAACCGCAAGCTCTAAAAAAAACCTTAAACTAAAAATAACTTCCTTAATAAGTTCTTAAAAGAAAAGTTCTTCCATAGAAAATAAACCCGACTTTTCCCGAATTTTTAAAGTCAAAATTTCGAAGAAAAAAAAAATCTCACAACAATCAACATTTTTGCATTTCAAAGCTTTTCCGAGACGGTAGGCCAAAACCACAAACAGTTTGGATCCATTTAATAGCAGTATCAATCAACTTT
>NW_023003261.1:0-674 GCF_900245975.1 Drosophila guanche | reverse complement strand
TTACGAATTTTTGACTTTAAAAACTCGGGAAAAGTCGGGTTTATTTTCTATGGCAGAACTTGTTTTTTTAGGAACTTATTAAGAATGTAATTTTTAGTTTAAGGTTTTTTCAGAGGTTGCGGTTTGTTTTTTTCACATAACTTAAGTATCTTAGATCTGGTTGTAAAAAACTTTGATTATCTGAAAAGTTGATTGATTCTGCTATAAAATGGATCCAAACTCTGTGTGGTTTTGGCCTACCGTCTCGGAAAAGCTTTGAAATGCAAAAATGTTGATTTTTGTGAGGTATTTTTCTGCGAATTTTTGACTTTAAAAACTCCGGAAAAGTCGGGTTTATTTTCTATGCCAGAATTTGTTTTTTAAGAACTTATTAAGAAAGTAATTTTAAGTTTAAGGTTTTTTTCAGAGGTTGCGGTTTGTTTTTTCACATAACTTAAGTATCTTAATTTTGGTTGTAAAAAACTTTGATTATCTGAAAAGTTGATTGATACTGCTATAAAATGGATCCAAACTATGTGTGGTTTTGGCCTACCGTCTGGGTAAAGCTTTAAAATGCAAAAATGTTGATTGTTGTGAGATTTTTTTTTTCGAAATTTTTACTTTAAAAACTTAGGAAAAGTCGGTTTTATTTTCTATGGCAGAACTTGTTTTTTTAGGAACTTATTAAGGAAGTT
>NW_023003260.1:0-674 GCF_900245975.1 Drosophila guanche | reverse complement strand
CCTAAATACCACTTCATTCGAAAGGAGATTCCCTTGGACACGAGGTATATCCTACATTATATTGATCTGGCGTAATACCCTGTGCTTTTAACTGATTTGCCCATTCATCATGTTGTGCTCCAAATGCTTTTAGCCAAGGGCGAATGGGGTATTTACCGTACACGGTTTTTTCAGCAATGACAACATCACTTTCATCTACGGCCTTAGCAAGAAGGCCATATGGATTTCCATCAGAAGTATATTCATAAGCAATACAGCAGGTCTCATATTCATCTTCCCACTTCATTAGATCTCTATACACTTCTTCCCCTAATACATGAATGAGTTTCATTTTGCTACACCCTTTTCAAGTTAATTTACAGCGAAAAATGGTATTCTTGCAACAAAGGCAATGTTAGTCATTTTAAATCAAAAAAATTCTCAGAAAATCTTTTATTTTGCAACCGTTGAGAATAGTTTAAACCAAAGAATCACAAAACTTAGTATGCCAAAGGGGTGGAAATAGTGCTGCATCTTTTTCCTGATTTACTGCTGCAGGAAAAATGCTCGCGCGGCATTGTGCGCGGCTTTTTCAATTCTAAGAAATTTTATGAGAAAAACGAATGAATGAGCAGTTCCCTTCAACTTTCAACATATGATGGAAAAACAACAGATTTCCATTAAAAGAAATCAAA
>NW_023003259.1:0-674 GCF_900245975.1 Drosophila guanche | reverse complement strand
ATTTTCTATGGCAGAAATTGTTTTTTAAGAACTAACAATTTTGTAATTTTTAAGTATCTAGGATCTGGTTGCAAAAAACTTTGATTATCTGAAAAGTTGATTGATTCTGCTATAAAATGGATCCAAACTCTGTGTGGTTTTAGCCTGCCGTCTGGGTAAAGCTTTGAAATGCAAAAATGTTGATTGTTGTGAGATTTTTATTTTCGAAATTTTGACTTTAAAAACTTGGGAAAAGTCGGTTTTATTTTCTATGGCAGAACTTGTTTTTTTAGGAACTTATTAAGGATGTAATTTTTAGTTTAATGTTTTTTCAGAGGTTGCGGTTTGTTTTTTCACATAACTTAAGTATCTTAGATCTGGTTGCAAAAAACTTTGATTATCTGAAAAGTTGATTGATACTGCTATAAAATATATCCAAACTCTGTGTGGTTTTGGCCTACCGTCTGGGTAAAGCTTTAAAATGCAAAAATGTTGATTGTTGTGAGATTTTTTTTTTTGAAATTTTGACTTTAAAAACTTGGGAAAAGTCGGTTTTATTTTCTATGGCAGAACTTGTTTTTTTAAGGAACTTATTAAGGATGTAATTTTTAGTTTAAGGTTTTTTCAGAGGTTGCGGTTTGTTTTTTCACATAACTTAAGTATCTTAGATCTGGTTGTAAAAAGCTTTGATTATC
>NW_023003258.1:0-674 GCF_900245975.1 Drosophila guanche | reverse complement strand
ACTGCTATAAGATGGATCCAAACTGTGTGGTATTGGCCTACCGTCTGGGTAAAGCTTTGAAATGCAAAAATGTTGATTGATGTGAGATTTTTTTTTCGATATTTTTACTTTAAAAACTCAGGAAAAGTCGGGTTTATTTTCTATGGCAGAACTTGTTTTTTAGGAACTTATTAAGGATGTAATTTTTAGTTTAAGGTTTTTACAGAGGTTGTGGTTTGTTTTTTCACATAACTTAAGTATGTTAATTTTGGTTGTAAAAAACTTTGATTATCTGAAAAGTTGATTGATACTCCTTTAAAATGGATCCAAACTGTGTGGTTTTGGCCTACCGTCTGGGTAAAGCTTTGAAATGCAAAAATGTTGATTGATGTGAGATTTTTTTTTTTTCGTTATTTTTACTTTAAAAACTCGGGAAAAGTTGGGTTTATTTTCTTTGGCAGAACTTGTTTTTTAGGAACTTATTAAGGAAGTAATTTTAAGTTTAAGGTTTTTTCAGATGTTGCGGTTGGTTTTTCACATAACTTAAGTATCTTAATTTTGGTTGTAAAAAACTTTGATTATCTGAAAAGTTGATTGATTCTGCTATAAAATGGATCCAAACTCTGTGTGGTTTTGGCCTACCGTCTGGGTTAAGCTTTAAAATGCAAAAATGGTCATTTTTGTGAGGTATTTTG
>NW_023003257.1:0-674 GCF_900245975.1 Drosophila guanche | reverse complement strand
TTTGGTAGCTCTAGCTTTTATAGTCTCTGAGATTCAGGTGCTCAACAAGACGGACGGACAGACGGACAGACGGACGGACAGACAGACAGGGCTCAATCGACTCGGCTATTGATGGTGATCAATAATATGTACACTTTATGGGGTCGTAAACGATTCCTTCTGTGTGTTACATATCCAATCGGATCCCAATGTGGTGATAGATATGGCCATTCCCTACAGAATGGCGTTTTTAGTTTTCTTCTATCTTTAAAATTGTAGATTTGGGAGGTTTTTGCCCTTTTGCGGGGGCGGAATTGGGCGGGGCACATTTTTTAAATACACTTGTAACAGTGTGAGCATACAGAAGTCTGGATGCAAAATTTGGTAGCACTAGCTTTTATAGTCTCTGAGATTCAGAAGGTCAAGAAGACGGACGGACAGACGGACGGACAGACGGACAGACAGACAGGGCTCAATCGACTCGGCTATTGATGGTGATCAAGAATATATACACTTTATGGGGTCGGAAGCGATTGCTTCTGTGTGTTACATACATTAACTTTGTGCACAAATACAATATACCCTATTTACTCTTCGAGTACCGCGTATAAAACAAATATAAGCTGCGAGAGGGGGGGGGGGGTTTGGTTAAAAGTCGGCAGAGGCAGAGGCAGAGGGACGGCAGAGGCAGAGGC
>NW_023003256.1:0-674 GCF_900245975.1 Drosophila guanche | reverse complement strand
CGAGCTCGCGCCAACACTAGCCAGGCTAGCGTCGCTGGCATCTGCCTCGGTGTCAATGTCCATGTTCCTCTAGCGGCAGTCTCGAACACTAATGCTGAAGCGGAGAAATTTAGTACCGCTTATCAAATAGAGACACGAACCGATAACCACTTTCAAGAACCTATACTCGAACAGCTGACTTAGCGGAGACACCAACCGAACCCCAGGTCAAAAACCAAGTTCAAACAGCTGAGAAACACGTGGTTTCTGAGAGACGCGTGGTTTTTAAGAAACACGTGGCAACTATAAATTTGCTCGTAAATTCGTCTATTTGGCAACTAATTAAACGCAATTTAGTATACCAACAGCGGAACACTCACGGCAAGGTTTATAACACTTTCCACAAGGGAAAACACACTCTTTCGCACTGAAAAAACGACGTCAAGGCGGAACGCTTAAAAACACGTCTGCTTCCAGTGGCAGTCAGGAGTAGATGAGTAGATAGGGACATATGTCTTCTGATCTCTCAGCCTTTATTTAACGTGGCGGTTCCTCAGGAAGGGATTTCAACCACGGTGTTGAGTTGCCCGGGATAAGAAGCTATAGCAAATACATAGCAACTCGGCCCGGTACCAATTGGAAAGTATGCTAGTCGGGCATACTTTCCCCCCTTGGTGAGGAGCGAAGGTGTATCT
>NW_023003255.1:0-674 GCF_900245975.1 Drosophila guanche | reverse complement strand
GAGTTTTTAAAGTCAAAATTTCGAAAAAAAAAATCTCACAACAATCCACATTTTTGCATTTCAAAGCTTTTCCGAGACGGTATGCCAAAACCACTCAGAGTTTGGATCCATTTTATAGCAGTATCAATCAAATTTTCAGATAATCAAAGTTTTTTACAACCACAGTTAAGATACTTAAGTTATGTGAAAAAACAAACCGGAACCTCTGAAAAAACCTTAAACTCAAAATTACAAAATTGCTAGTTCTTAAAAAACAAGTTCTGCCATAGAAAATAAAACCAACTTTTCCCGAGTTTTTAAAGTCAAAATTTCGAAAAAAAAATCTCACAACAATCAACATTTTTGCATTTCAAAGCTTTTCCGAGACGGTAGGCCAAAACCACACAGAGTTTGGATCCATTTTATAGCAGAATCAATCAACTTTTCAGATAATCAAAGTTTTTTTGCAACCAGATCTAAGATACTTAAGTTACTTAAAAAAACAAACCACAACCTCTGCAAAAACCTTAACCTAAAAACTACAAAATTACTAGTTCTTAAAAAACAAGTTCTGCCATAGAAAATAAAACCGACTTTTCCCGAGTTTTTAAAGTAAAAATTTCGAGAAAAAAAAATCTCACAAAAATCAACATTTTTGCATTTCAAAGCTTTTCCGAGACGGTAGGCCAAAACCA
>NW_023003254.1:0-674 GCF_900245975.1 Drosophila guanche | reverse complement strand
ACAATCAACATTTTTGCATTTCAAAGCTTTTCCGAGACCGTAGGCCAAAACCACAAACAGTTTGGATCCATTTAATAGCAGTATCAATCAACTTTTCAGATAATCAAAGTTTTTTACATCCAAAATTAAGATACTTAAGTTATGTGAAAAAACGAACCGCAACCTCTGAAAAAACCTTAAACTATAAATTACAAAATTGCTAGTTCTTAAAAAACAAGTTCTGCCATAGAAAATAAAACCAACTTTTCCCGAGTTTTTAAAGTCAATATTTCGAAAAAAAAAAATCTCACAACAATCAACATTTTTGCATTTCAAAGCTTTTCGAGACGGTAGGCCAAAACCACGAAAAGTTTGGATCCATTTAATAGCAGTATCAATCAACTTTTCAGATAATCAAGGGTTTTTACAACCAAAATTAAGATACTTAAGTTATGTGAAAAAACAAAAAACCAACCTCTGAAAAAATGTTAACCTTAAAATTACAAAATTACTAGTTCTTAAAAAACAAGTTCTGCCATAGAAAATAAAACCGACTTTTCCCGAGTTTTTAAAGTCAAAATTTCGAGAAAAAAAAACTCACAAAAATCAACATTTTTGCATTTCAAAGCTTTTCCGAGACGGTAGGCCAAAACCACAAAAAGTTTGGATCCATTTAATAGCAGTATCAATCAACT
>NW_023003253.1:0-674 GCF_900245975.1 Drosophila guanche | reverse complement strand
AAACTGTTTGTGGTTTTGGCCTACCATCTCGGAAAAGCTTTGAAATGCAAAAATGTTGATTGTTGTGAGATTTTTTGTTTTCGAAATTTTTACTTTTAAAACTCGGGTTTATTTTCTATGGCAGAACTCTTTTTATAAGAACTTATAAAGGAAGTAATTTGTGGATTAATGTTTTTTCAGAGGTTTCGGTTTTTTTTTTCACATAACTTAAGTATCTTAGATCTGGTTGCAAGAAACTTTGATTATCTGAAAAGTTGATTGATGCTGCTATGAAGTGGATCCAAACTGTGTGTGGTTTTGGCCTACCGTCTGGGTAAAGCTTTGAAATGCAAAAATGTTGATTTTTGTGAGGTATTTTGTACGAAATTTTGACTTTAAAAACTTGTGAAAATTCGGTTTTATTTTCTATGGCAGAACTTGTTTTTTAAGAACTTATTAAGGAAGTAATTTTAAGTTTAAGGTTTTTTCAGAGCGTAAGTATCTTAGATCTGGTTGCAAAAAACTTTGATTATCTGAAAAGTTGATTGATACTGCTATAAAATGGATCCAAACTCTGTGTGATTTTGGCCTACCGTCTGGGCAAAGCTTTGAAATGCAAAAATGTTGATTTTTGTGAGGTATTTTTTTACGAAATTTTGACTTTAAACACTTGGGAAGAATCGGGTTTATTTTCT
>NW_023003252.1:0-674 GCF_900245975.1 Drosophila guanche | reverse complement strand
AGCTTGACCCAGACGGTAGGCCAAAACCACACTCAGTTTGGATCCACTTCATAGCAGTATGAATAAACTTTTCAGATAATCAAAGTTTTTCGCAAACAGATCTAAGATACTTAAGCTATGTGAAAAAAAATTGGTACCTCTGAAAAAACCTTAAACAAAAAATGACTTTCTTTATAAATTCTTAAAAAACAAGTTCTGCCATAGAAAATAATCGCGACTGTTTCCGAGTTTTTAAAGTCAAAATTTCGTTAAAAAAAACCTCACAAGTATAAACATTTTTGCATTTAAAAGCTTTACCCAGACGGTAGGCCAAAACCACACAGAGTTTGGATCCATTTTATAGCAGTATCAATCAACTTTTTAGATAATCAAAGTTTTTTACAACCAAAATTAAGATACTTAAGTTATTTGAAAAAACAAACCTCTACCTCTGAAAAAACCTTAAACAAAAAATTACTTTCTTAATAAATTCTTAAAAAAAAAGTTCTGCGATTGAAAATAAACCCGACTCTTCCCGAGTTTTTAAAGTCAAAATTTCGTAATACAAACCTCACAAAAATCAGCATTTTTGCATTTAAAAGCTTGACCCAGACGGTAGGCCAAAACCACACTCAGTTTGGATCCACTTCATAGCAGTATGAATAAACTTTTCAGATAATCAAAGTTTTTCGCAA
>NW_023003251.1:0-674 GCF_900245975.1 Drosophila guanche | reverse complement strand
TTTTTAAAGTCAAAAATTCGTAAAATATACCTCACAAAAATCAACATTTTTGCATTTCAAAGCTTTACCCAGACGGTAGGCCAAAACCACACAGAGTTTGGATCCATTTTACAGCAGAATCAATCAGCTTTTCAGATAATCAAAGTTTTTTGCAACCAGATCTTAGATACTTAAGTTATGTAAAAAAAACAAAAACAAAACAAAAAACGCAACCTCTGAAAAAACATCAAACAAAAAATTACAAAATTGTTAGTTCTTAAAAAACAATTTCTGCCATAAAAAATAAACCCGACTTTTCCTGAGTTTTTAAAGTCAAAATATCAAAAAAAAAAAAATCTCACAACAATCAACATTTTTGCATTTCAAAGCTTTTCCGAGACGGTAGGTCAAAACCACACAGAGTTTGGATCCATTTTATAGCAGTATCAATCAACTTTTCAGATAATCAAGATTTTTTACAACGAAAATTAAGATACTTAAGTTATGTGAAAAAACAAACCGCAACCTCTGAAAAAACCTTAAACTTAAAATGACTTCCTTAATAAGTTCTTAAAAAACAAGCCCTGGCATTGAAAATAAACCCGACTTTTCCCGAGTTTTTAAAGTAAAAATTTCGAAAACATAAAATCTCACAACAATCAAAATATTTGCATTTCATAGCTTAACCCAGACGG
>NW_023003250.1:0-675 GCF_900245975.1 Drosophila guanche | reverse complement strand
TATATTGTCCGCCGAGCGCGGGGACTGAGACCCCAGTCGGTTCGCATTACGCGTGACAATGCCCCTACGACTCCGGTCAGCTTACCTCGCAAGCCCTCGATGTGCGGGATGAAGTTCAACCGCTCGCTGACCGTGATACCGAGGTACCGATATTTGCGCTTATATGGCAGGCTTGCTCCTGCAAACCGTACCAATGGCGACCGTTGGAGTTTGCCCTTGAGCAGCATGATCGCAGTCTTGCTAGTTGACACGGCAACGCCGACATCAACTCCCCAAGCGCCTACGATGGACATCAGTTCTTCTCCTTTTCGCTCGAGCTCTGTACGGGCGTTTCCTTCGATGAGGAGGAGCAGGTCGTCGGCATACGCGCTGAGCGCGCCATGTGGCTCCAAGCGCTGGAGCAGCACGTCCATCAAGATGTTCCATATGAATGGACCACTTATGGACCCCTGTGGGCAACCTCTTGTCACCGGAAAAGTGGCTACTCCATGCCTGCTGACGATGCTCGCACTCCGGCCGGAGAAGAAGCTACGCCACAAGCCTGCTTCACGGCAGCCCAGCTCTAGGAGACGACGTAATGCAGCATTCCACTCGACGTTGTCGAAGGCTCCCTTGAAATCCACGAAGATTCCGAGCACGTATTTCGCCCGGCTGGCTGAAACCGTGCTCACGACG
>NW_023003249.1:0-675 GCF_900245975.1 Drosophila guanche | reverse complement strand
CCCAGACGGTAGGACAAAACCACACACAGTTTTGATCCACTTCATAGCAGCATCAATCAACCTTTCAGATATTAAAATTTCTTTACAACCAGATCTAAGATACTTAAGTTCTGTCAAAAAACAAACCGCTACATCTAAAAAAACCGCAAACAAAAAAGTACAAACTTTGAAAATTCTGAAAAAACCAAGGTCTGCCGTACCAAATAAACCCGACTCTTTCCGAATTTTTAAAGTCAAAATTTCGTACAAAATACCTCACAAAAATCAACATTTTTGCATTTCAAAGCTTTGCCCAGACGGTAGGCCAAACTCAAACAGAGTTTGGATCCACTTTATAGCAGCATCAATTAACTTTTCAGATATTAAAAGTTTTTTACAAGCAGATCTAAGATACTTAAGTTCTGTCAAAAAACAAACCGCTACATTAAAAAAAACCTTAAACAAAAAAGTACAAACCTTGAAAATTCTGAAAAAACCAAGGTCTGCCGTAGCAAATAAACCCGACTCTTTCCGAATTTTTAAAGTCAAAATTTCGTACAAAATACCTCACAAAAATCAACATTTTTGCATTTCAAAGCTTTACCCAGACGGTAGGCCAAAACTACACAGAGTTTGGATCCATTTTATAGCAGTATCAATACACTTTTCAGATAATCAAAGTTGTTTACAACCAAA
>NW_023003248.1:0-675 GCF_900245975.1 Drosophila guanche | reverse complement strand
CTGGGTAAAGCTTTGAAATGCAAAAATGTTGATTGATGTGAGATTTTTTTTTCGATATTTTTACTTTAAAAACTCGGGAAAAGTCGGGTTTATTTTCTATGGCAGAACTTGTTTTTTAGGAACTTATTAAGGATGTAATTTTTAGTTCAAGGTTTTTTCAGAGGTTGCGGTTTGTTTTTTCACATAACTTAAGAATCTGCATTTTGGTTGTAAAAAATTTTGATTATCTGAAAAGTTGATTGATACTGCTATATAATGGATCCAAACTCTGTGTGGTTTTGGCCTACCGTCTCGGAAAAGCTTTGAAATGCAAAAATGTGGATTGTTGTGAGATTTTTTTTTTTGTTAATTTTGACTTTAAAAACTCGGGAAAATTTGGTTTTATTTTCTATGGCAGAACTTGTTTTTTTAAGAACTAGCAATTTTGTAATTTTTAGTTTAAGGTTTCTTCAGAGGTTGTGGTTTGTTTTTACACCTAACTTAAGTATCTTAATTTTGGTTGTAAAGAACTTTGATTATCTGAAAAGTTGATTGATACTGATATAAAATGGATCCAAACTGTTTGTGGTTTTGGCCTACCGTCTGGGTAAAGCTTTAAAATGCAAAAATGTTCATTTTTGTGAGGTATTTTGTACGAAATGTTGACTTTAAAAACTCGGGTTTTTATTTTCTATG
>NW_023003247.1:0-675 GCF_900245975.1 Drosophila guanche | reverse complement strand
CCAGGTCTAAGATGGTTAAGTTATGTGAAAAAACAAACCGCTACTTCTAAAAAACCTTAAACAAAAATGTAACAAACTTTGCAAATTTTTAAAAGAAAAGTTCTTCCATAGAAAATAAACCCGACTTTTCCCGAATTTTTAAAGTCAAAATTTTGTAAAAAATACCTCACAAAAATCAACATGTTTGCATTTCAAAGCATTTTTGCATTTTAAAGCTTAACCCAGACGGTAGGCCAAAACCACACAGAGTTTGGATCCATTTTATAGCAGAATCAATAAACTTTTCAGATAATCAAAGTTTTTTACAACCAAAATTAAGATACTTAAGTTATGTGAAAATCAACCGCAACATCTGAAAAAACCTTAAACTTAAAATTACTTCCTTAATAAGTTCCTAAAAAACAAGTTCTGCCAAAGAAAATAAACCCAACTTTTCCCGAGTTTTTAAAGTAAAAATATCGGAAAAAAAAAATCTCACTTAAAATTACTTTCTTAATAAGTTCTTAAAAAACAAGTTCTGCCATAGAAAAAAAACCCGAGTTTTTAAAGTCAAAATTTCGTACAAAATACCTCACAAAAATGAACATTTTTGCATTTTAAAGCTTTATCCAGACGGTAGGCCAAAACCACTCAGAGTTTGGATCCATTTTATAGCAGTATCAATCAACTTTTCAG